>NC_060956.1:5900498-6005498 GCF_910589235.1 Vespa crabro | reverse complement strand
AAAGTTTCAAGTGGATTTACGCAAGATGTTGTCTTTGCAAGTAAGATATATGAAAAATAAAGAGTTCTTTCTCAATTACTTTTAATCTCGTCGATACATTTTAGATGTCATAAGAAATCACATGATCCGATTAATTTGGAAGTATTAAAATTACGTACGGAAATGAAAGTACAAAGAGATCAATGGCAGGTCGGTATATTATTAAAATATATAAAAATATTATATGTTATATAATATTTAATTAATATGTAAAATATATTAAAATATTACATATTATATAATATTTAATTAATATGTAAAGTATATTAAAATGTTATATTAAAAATCGAATTAATCAATCGATTCGATTGTTAATGAAACAGCACGTAGGAGAAACAGACATATCTAATGTTTATCAAGATGTCAATGTAACAGAAATGAATAATATTAATAGAAAAGAAAGTATGAACAATAAGATCAACGATGATGACGATAGCTACGATTACGATCCACAACAAGTAACAGTACCATTAACACTTTGTCTTGGTATTATGGTGGGGTAAGTCATGATATTACATAGGACCCAAAAAATAATGTTAATATATACATACATACATACATACATACATATATATATATATATATATATATATATATATATTAAATAAAATATATTTTTCTATGTTGTTAGATACGTTATAGCAGGTGCTTTACTATTTTCAAAATGGGAGGATTGGAACATGTTAGATGGATCTTATTTTTGTTTCGTTTCATTGTCAACAATTGGATTTGGCGATATAGTACCGGGTGATAGAATTTATTCGGGACAAGGACTCGAATTATCCTTCATATTTTGTTTCATGTATCTCATGCTTGGTGAGCGTCAAATTATAATTCAATATTATTCAAAGGAACTGACATATCTTTACTTCATTATGATACATTAGGTATGGCACTCATCGCTATGTGTTTCAATCTGATGCAAGAGGAAGTAATTGCTAAAGTTCATACTTTGGCACGTATGATCAAATACATCTTCAGATGCGACAGGTGATGATATTAAGATGATTAAAAACGTTTGATAACTATATTCGAGTTCAATCGATCTGAAGGAAAAACTAAAGGAATTCAAAAGAAATAAAAAGAAAAGGAGAAAAAATTACTCCAGGAACAACCTGTTAGTCTTACATCGTTCTCATTCGCTTGGACTGATCTTATCATTTTCAAGGAATTATATATATATATATAAAAAAAAAACCACGAATCTTAAAATCCAAGAGATTGAAGTTTCGTATTACAATTTATGATATTCGAAGACATTCCTACGTCAATCGTACAAAAGAAAAAAAAAAGAAAAAAGAGAACACGAGCAAGATTACGTGTATAGGAAGAACTTCGAAGCTTTTCTCGCTCAGTGAGAGAGGAGAGGAAATCATTCTTCTAATTTATGGTACGTACTCGATAGATACTATTTATGACTAGCTAATAGAATACTAATGCATCGTGCATGAAACGATAAGACGAGAATATTCTCTCTAACGTCACTTTTTACTTAATCTTTTACTTAAACACCATTCGAAATTACTTGCCAAGAACAACAGTAAAACAAAAAAAGAAAAGGAAGAAAAAAAGAAAGAAAGAAAAAAAGAAAAAAAAGTAAGAAAAAAAGAAGTAAATACAAAATAATCAACTTTTTAAACGCTTTACTTACTTTATACTATAATAACTTTGACGTCAGTCCGACGTCAAACATGAAATCCAATGTTAAACCAACAATCGTTTCTTATTAATCAACACTTCCAATTCGCTATTTAACAATTAAAGTGAAAACTAATCATTGTCAACAACGAGAAATTTGAAATATGTAACTTCACCAAAGAACGAATTGTTTATCTCTCATTATTAGCTTTCCCTGGGGGATGACTGACAACAAGTGGTTGCCGTCGCTTACGGAGGAAATTAATAGACGATTGGGCAATCAATTTCTGTTTAACTTTCGAAAGGCAATGGTAAAATGTAATATTTGAGTGAAATACTAGAGGATTTCATCTTTGACAGGAAATTAATCTTGACAGAATCTAAATGGTCGAATAACTAAACGACGTTGATAGTAAAGAAAACGAAAACCCTTGGGAAAGAAGAAGAAAGAAGAGAAGAGAAAAATGATGTGGTAGTGACGATGATAATAGTAATAGTAGTAGTAGTAATTGTAGTAGTAGTAATAATAATAGTAGTAGTAGTAGTAATAATAATAATAGTAGTAGTAGTAGTAGTAACGTTAACTCCATGTATATGTACAAGTACTATATCAAGGAAGAAAGGTTCTTTCAAGGAAAAGTTGTTATCGAAGAATACAGGGTGTATTAAAGTAAGAAAAGCGTAATATACTCGCGGAAAGTCGATTCTTTATTATCGTCCCGATGGGATAGCTAGGATGGAACACCTGGAGTTTAAGCGAAGGTTTGTAGGATCGTCGTTTGAACGATCGACACGAAGAAGATTTGGGCATCGACGTAGAGCCTGAGCTTTTCTCAGTGATCGTCCGTTGGAAAAGAAGAGAGGATGATTTAGGAATAGAAACAGGGTGGGTGGCAAGACGTGAACGAGATAGAACGAGAACGAAAGAGTGTGAGAGAGAGAGAGAGAAGGGAAGAGAGATAGAAAAAGAGAGAAAGAAAGAGAGAGAGAGAAAGAGAGAGAGAGAAAGAGAGAGAGGGGAAGAAAGAGGAAAATGGAGGTGCGCCGCTCCTTTATGCGGCTCTACTCACGGGCTGGCGCACATGCGCCTCAACAAAACGCGGATCTTGCGCCCTGCAGCGTCGATGGGGTGCGTCCGTGCCGGCGACGCTCTTCGTAGTCGAGCTCCGTTGATTCGTACGATCTCTCTCTCTCTCTCTCTCTCTCTCTCTCTACCTACCTATCTACCTATCTCTCTCTCTCTCTCTCTCACTCACTCTTTCCCTCTCTCTCTCTCTCTTTCTCTCTCTCTCTCTCTGTCTGTCCGTTTGTCTCTCTCTTACACATATTCTCTCACTCACTCTCTTATTCTCTCCCGATCACATCTCGAACCGTGTCACGTATCTGCTTTTACTCGTCTTGTCTCTGTGATGCTTTACCATCGAGAGGAGATCCTACGACGATCTCTCCGAAGATTCTTTCTGTACGCGTGATCATCGTTACAGAGTTGTACGAATATTAACGTATCCAGTGGTTCACGTTATATCTGAACGTTATTCGATAGCCACGTCGAAATTCTTTTCGACGAGCTAGACGAATTAAACCGGAGAAAGAAAAATTCGATTGCGGACCACCTGAAGCGAGTTCAGTGTTGTTGCCTAGGTAATCGTGAAAGACTCGAGGAAGAAGTGTTCGATATTTCTCGTCGACTTGACTCGACTAAGACTTGACTTGAGTTGCGTTGAGTTGAGTTGAGTTGAGTTGAGTTGAGTTGAGTTGAATTGAATTGAGTTGAATTGAGTTGAGTTGAATTGAATTGAGTTTACTTATTTCTTCTTTTATGGAACTTACAACATCTTTTCCAAAAAACACGAAGATAAATAAGAAAGATCATAATTGTTTGACGGGCTATCAAGTATTTCTAAAAGGAATTACCATAGTCAAATTTCAATATACGTCAAATATACGTTGGTCCTAATCGTTCGTTTCGCCAATTAACAACGAATACGGTTTCTGGTGTTCTAAACGTGTTCGATACATCGTGCAATGTTACCTCACCTTTTGCCGTTTGACTCGTCGCGCGTCGTATTAGATTCCGGAACGTTAAATAAATCTTTCTACGTAGGAAATAAGACGCCACGTCTTAAAACGGTGACTTCCGTAAATTCACGAGAGAAAAATTCATTTTTGGTATCGAAGATTCGATAATGAGAATTAACGACGAAGACATTGCGCCAATGCGATCGTTTAAATATTATTAAACGGCAACTTTAACGGATCTAATGTGTAATTTTGGATGTGTGCTACGAAGGAATTCCTTTAAGTTAAGTTTTGATGTTTCGACGACGACTATTGTCGACATAATTGGAAGAAAGTGAACAACATCCGAAGATAGGCCTTGAGTTTGCTGTCTAACAGAAAAACAAAATAAATTGCCTATATATACATATAATTAATTTATCTATTATCAATTAAAAAATCAGTATTATTATTATCATTATCATTATTATTATAAAATGGAGAAAATTGACTAACATGCATACGTAGATATAGAAATGCACAAAATATACGTCGTCGAATGACATTTTTAATGAAATTACATATACTACCTCGTATATACCTAACCAAGAGATTTTTCATCACGCGTGTGATATATTACAACAGTGATATATTACAACATAGACAAAAGAAATGTTTAATTAACGAATATCTAAGAACCTATATATCTCATTAATTTTTTTATCTATCTTTTTCTCTTTCTCTCTTTTCTACTCTCTGCAATCAAATTTTCAAGCAAAATGCAAAGAAATTGTTCGTAAATTAATACGTCGAGAAGAAAGTGGAACGGAGTGTGGTTATTATTTTCAAATGCATCGCCCAGAAAACGTCGATAGAGACGAAATAGCAGTCGAGAAGCCAAGGATGTCACGTGAATCCCTCCACAGAAGATAGGACACGTTTCATAAAGTTTCATGCTCGCTACGAGCAAGAGGAAAAAGTTTCTTCCACTTCGGTGAGCCGATATGCTCGACGACACGGCCGTAGGAAGTCGAAAACCGATACGATAGAGAAGGGAAAGCGATCTCTGATAAGGTGCGAAGGAAGTTACCAAGCTTTACGTTATATATGTATATGTGTGTATATACATATATATATATATATATATATATATACATATATACATCTACATGCATATATATACATATATATATATATATATATACATATATACATCTACATGCATATATATACATATATATATATATATATATATATATATATATATATACATATATACATCTACATGCATATATATATATATATATACTTTTCTAGTAATTTTATCCGAGAATACACGTTCATAAGTATTGAAAATCCTAACTTCAATGTTGTAATTTACATAAACGATTTTTCTTTTTTTTTATCCTGACAAACATAATTTTCATTTTTCATTGTTTCAAAATTCTTTAATTGTATGATCAAATAGAAGTCTTTCATGAGTATACGATTAGTTTCTTTTTCAAATAATTTCTTATTATTCAAACATCACTTACATCTTTGATATTCATCCAGACATGTCTTGCATTTGCCACTTGCCACTGCTTTGACTTCTGACACCACCTTCAACGCACACGTTTCCACTCGGTCTATAATCTTCGATCGATATTTAACGTCTGCCTCGTACCTTAACCCCTTCCGATAAATATAGTTTTTTTAGATATTTATTTGTATCTCGTAGAAAGGGAAATTAATAATTTGAAAATTTCAAATATTCAGTGTTAATTAGGTATATATATATATATATATAATATTTGATATTAATTTAATTCAATTAATCAATTAATTTAGTTCTTTGTGGATATTCGAATGAATATCTAAATATTCCAAAGTAAAACAAATAAAAATGTAAATAACTCGTAGTAGACGCGGATAAAATCGCTTTGACGTATCAAACATAGTGTGACGTTCTCAGTATTTCCATTTCAGTATTTCTCTCTTTTTTCCTCACCCGTTTTTTTCACGTTCCATCTTTCCCTTGAACTATTTTCTTTTCACGGAACTTGAAACTCAACGACTCATGTATAGCACGAATCTATTACCACGGTTGCACTTGCACACTCATATATGAATTATATTGTGACGGTCTCGTTTGTATCTGTGCTAATTACATTAAACAAGAAACGGGTCGACTTCATCTGCGTGATTTTTCTTTAAAAAAAAAAAGGAAAGAAAAAAAAAGAAAAAGGAAGAAAAAGAAAAAAGAAAAAATGCGGAAGAATAAAAAAAGATAAAGACCGATATAACTTCTCAATAAGGATGAACGATGATTTATCTTTCCAAATGAGTAACTTTGAATTTTTCTATAATTTACCGATCGTAAACTTTAACGAGATAATTTGAAAAATGTGCAAGTATAATTTATGAAATCATATGAATTTTTCTGATCATAAATAACGAGGTACGTGTTGATTCTTACAGCATTAAGGTTGATATAGTATTGATACCAGAATATTTATCGATATAAATAGGACAAATATTCTCCCGAATTCCAATCTTATTTTCCTCCATTTGTTAATTAGATTTCATTAAAATCACAGCAAAATTTCTGTTTTCGTAGTTTATTCCAATCTGAGAGAAACGAGTATATGTCAAGTGTTCGATAAAATTCTCAATTATGCATAACCAATTCGTAGCATATATATATATATATTACGATCGTGTTAATTTCTGGTGTAAGATGGATATATTCGCGTATATATGTATATATAAACCTATGTCCAATCCTGAATTAGCGTCGAAACTAAAGGGTCATTAATCATTTTCGAAACTTGATTGGTTTGAAATAAGCCGTGAGCAGCAATCAAACAATCCCTCACTATGACAGGTCGGGCATCTCACCAGATGGATGAAAACGGCGACACCAAAGGAACGGTAGAACAACGATAGGACGTTACCGCTTGCGGCTGCAGCTGCGGCGTCGATCGCTGCATCTGCAGCTGCGGCGGCAGTGGTGGTGGTGGTGGTGGTGGTGGTGGTGGTGCAATTAGGCGGCATAATGATGCAAAACACCGGCGACTATTACCAAAGGGCACCGAGATGTTGTCCCGGACGAAATGGGGGGAACACCGATTCCCTAAGAATCAGCAGTTCGGTACGAGGTGCTGAATTGCTTTGTTGTTGCTGTAGCTGCAGCACGTCCACTTCAACGAACACACCAGGATTATTAGCCAGTCTTGGTGTCTGTGTTCTTGTTCTTGGTTACACCCTGCTTGGTGCTTTCGCTTTTATGGCGTTAGAGGGTGGCCTTAAATCGGTAAGAAAAAAAAACAAAAGATCAAAAAGTATTTCGATCTAAGAGATAAAAGAAATAAGGACCTTTTAATAATATTCAATAATATCGTTGTGTTCTCTGTAGGAGTCTTTGATAGACGCATCATCGAAAGTTGCAAAGAACGAGGAAGGATCTTACAGTCTTTCAACATTGGAAGACGAAAATGTTGCCACTGAGTTAAGGGAAAGGACAGTCGAAAGACTTTGGAGTATAACCGAAGATTTGAATATTCTTTACAAGGAAAATTGGACGCGACTGGCGACGAAAGAAATTCTTGAGTTTCAAGAAAATCTTTCGCGTGATTTAAAGCGTACGTCAACACCTTATGAATCGGTACCACCAACTCATCAAGCGCGAGATACCGAAGTGGATAAACGACGATGGACGTTCAGTGGCAGTTTGCTTTATTCCCTAACACTCATTACTACCATAGGTATAAAGTTTTTCATAAAAATAGTATAAAGTATCATTATGAGAAAGAAACAGTCTAATATATAATTAACTATTTTGGTTTCTAGGATACGGTAATGTAACTCCACGTACAGTCTGGGGTCGTCTAATTACCATAATCTACGCTCTAGCTGGTATACCTCTTATGTTGGTTTATCTAAGCACAGTAGGTGACGTTCTTGCTAGAAGTTTCCGACGTTTGTACGGTCGCATGTGCATTCCACGAAATTGCATTAAAAAACAACAACCACCACCGCCTCCGCCGCCGGTCGGTGGTATCACAAGCAAGTCCTACCGTTATGATAATCATATAGAAACAAAGACGGGGAATTATTATTCAACTAGTCGCGATAGTTCCTGCGATGATCTTGGGACACGAGGTACGAACAGTGCCATTTTACTCGACTGTGGTAGCGAAGGCCTCTTACATGCTACTACTAGTTCAACGACCGCACTTCAGGTAAAATTTAAGTAGTACTTAATGGTGATCAGTGTTCTTTTCGAAATTCATATACATGAAAATGTTTATATTATTAGGATACAATGGCAGGCAATGGTAAACGTCATTTGCAACCATGTTCGTTGTCGCCATCCTCGACTTCATCACCGGCGTATATGATGGAAACATATTCTGTGAGAATACCGATTAGTTTGTGCCTGGTAATAATGCTACTATATATATGCGGCGGTGCAGTGATGTTCAATCGTCTGGAGGGTTGGAGTCTTCTAGAAGGTGGATACTTCTGCTTCACGAGTCTCGGAACCATCGGATTCGGAGATTTGATGCCGACTGGACATAATGCACCATCAACTACATTGGAAGAACTCAGCCTGTGTGCCTGCTCGTTGTATATACTCGCTGGAATGGGCCTGATAGCCATGTGCTTCAACCTCGTCCAGGAGGAGGTGGTACGCGTGGTCAGGGTCTTCGGTAGAACCTGTGGCATGTCATCGGGTGTGGTGGTCGGCCCTATTGGTGGTACAGGTATCCCTGACGAAGGCAGATTCAATGGGGAACGAGTAGAGAGACCTTTTGAAATGAATTTTCGTCTATAACGTTCGGCTCCCATGAAAGAGCAAAACGTTTTTAATTAGCCAATACGAAATAGCATCGTTTCGTACCAATTGTAAACTAACGTGTTACTTTATATAAATGAAATGCCTAAATTCGTTGAAAAAATAAAATTTATGAAGCCCTTTAAACGAAATTGTTATTAAAATTATCGTATAAAATCTCGTGTAAAATCGATAACAAGATATCGGATATCCATTAATATGTTTACGATATCGGTAGAAAATATTTGTCGTATTTTGTATTTGTCAATAAATAATAAATTTATTTGAGGAGCCCTGTGATCACTAACAATCGATGAAAATATTTCAAATGTTTCGAAAATGGAAATATCTTCAGGATATCCTGTGCTGTCTACTGGGCTAGTAACAATCTGAATAAATACAGCTGTTGTGTGTTACCCCTCTATCATCTATTCAACATGTATATTGCTCAATTTATTTTCTACTGTCCTTGTTCGTAATAGGGACCACACCTGGAATCAAAACCGAACTTGACGATGGAGGAGGTACCAGTGATTCAAGATTGTCAGAACAAGAAGAAGAAGCGATCGCCATGTCCACGGTGCCGTCATCCTGACAACACCAGGCCAGGATCCCTAGTGACGGGAAACTCCTGGCCCACTCGTCGAGTACTGCCATGAAATTGTCACCAGGTCATCATTCTTTGCCACGCAAAAAGACATCTACAGAAAAAAATATGTCAACATCTCAGATATTTCAACGTGGTCATCCAACGAGACGTAGCTGTTTATCGCCTCAATATCATCATCAACATCATCATCAACATCGCCAACAAGAAAGTTCTCTACATTTCGAATATTTTGTACCGAGAAGTGTTAGCGAGTTTAATTTAGCTGCTACTGTAGTTACCGATATCGCGGTAGCACCTTTACCTCCCACATCAGTTCTACGACCTTCTTCCGTAATAACACCACCAGCTTCTGGCCTTACAACCAATACATCGGTAACAAATCAAGGACGTCTATTGGATGCTTCCAATACTACAACAAGAAGTCGAGAAAAAATGGTCACATTTGAAGATGAAGGTGTTAATTGTGCCGGATCGGCAACTAATAGAAAAAATTTATCTAATATCGATAATACCTTCATGTGATGAATGACAAGAATGTGGAAAAAAAGAAGAAAGAAAAAAACATGAGATGATGAAACAAATATGAAGGACATTTACTTTAAGTGAGAGTACGAATTCTTTATATCTCTACGCGTAAAAAGAAAAAATAGATAAATAAAAATAAATGGTTTGATATGTATTTGGTTAGAAAATATAAACAGAATTAGCTGAGAAGAAAAAAGAAAATAAATATCAAACAGGAATTAATGAAACGATTTTAATGAAAAAAATTTTCTTTTATAATATATACCAACATCAGAAACTCATTGATTACAAGTATAGACTACAACAGATAAAACTTATGGAGTACTTTATTTAACAAATGCTCAGTTATCATACAATAATCATGTACTCAGGGTATTGATAATGTAAAAACTTTCGTACACTCTAATGACTGAATACACAGTTTTCTAATCTAACAAATGGAAATATGAAAGTAAGAAAATACTTTTGTCTCTTGCTAATTTCCTGATATCAATTATCTAATCACATAGTACAACAAGAAAAGGCTAATCAGAATATAAAAAATTACAACTACTAAGACTCTGGTTGATAAAAGGATGCCTTCTATAGAGTGATATGAACCGTTTTACTGTATTCATTCAAAACTGACATAATGATAAAATATATAAATCAGAAATATTATCTATGTCTATAATTTAATGCGCATGAAAATCAAGGTATTCAAATATAAAAATGATCGAAATCACGTCACCAAAAATTTATGAGCACAAATTAAGATTTTTTTTTCATTTATAATATTAATTTAAAATTGTTTTAATTATATTCGAAATCATGCACCAATAGATCTTTTATTAATATTCTTTCTTAATTTTGTTCATTTATAATTAACTAAATCTCTGATATAAAATATTGACTGAAGAATAAAGCATATGTTTATAGCATATCAAAATCTATGTTATTGTGTTTCTCAAATGATTACTTTCATATAATAAACAAAAAATATTTATGTAATAAAGAAACTATAAAAACATTAAAGAAATGATAAAACTATGCTTGCACAAATAATCCTGTATAATTAATTGTAAATACTAATACATATGCTGTATAACAACAACTTTAATATATACATGTACAGATTACAAAATTATTGAAGTACTACTTTTCAAATAGATTATTGTAAAATGGTGGCATTTCCCTTGTAGCTTTTTAATTCAATGTGCAATAATGCACCTGCTATTCGTATGAATATGATTATTAAATAAATATTTAACAACAATTTATTAAATGTGTCAGTCAACTCTGAAAGTTGCAACCAATTAACAAAATGCATTAATATGACATCTCTTATGATGTGAAATATCAAAAATAATTGGATATGTTTTTTCTTGCGTTAAATGTAAAGAAAAATATACGTTCCTCATTCAAAATATATTTTTTATAATCATTTCAAACTCCTTTACATGATCTCTTTGCAAATTAATCTCTTAACGTTTATATATATTACTTTTAATATACTTTTAATATACTTTGTAAATTAATTCATGCATTGTTCAAAATTATAAAAAAAATTTTTTGCGTATTTTCTATATTATGAAATTATGAAAAATTTACCAATTATACCATTGAATATGTATAATGTAATTTCTATAACATCTTGATCTCAATAATCCAATTCTTCTTTTTAAAAATGATCCGTTTTATTATTTCTTTTATAAAATGAATTCGAACTGGCCTTTAAATTTGATTCTGTATGTTTTTTAAATATGAAATTATATAGCATCTCTAAAAATATAAAAAAATATTAAATTTAAGAATTTGTTTCTCTCTAAAATAATGATTTACAAATAATATAAATATTCAAAAATATATTATATATATATTCTTTGTATATTAATGTAAATTATTCGTAAAAGATTCTCAAAATTATAAAAAATATTATTAAAAAAATTAATTATAAAAAAAATATATACATAATTCCAGTTAAAATGATATATGATAGACCTTTTAATGTATTTATTAAATTAGCCCGTCTGGCAGAATCAAATTCTTTGTTATCTGATCTTTCTTGTAGAGTTTGAGAAAGTACACATCCAACATCAGTAATGTGATTGAATATAAATTGTAAAGTGCAAAATACGATGATTATGAGTATCGGTAAACATGTAGTAGTTTCAACATCGTCCAAAAATGCATTTACGGATTCCGGTAAGAAATCGTTACACATTCTTAATTTTTCGCATTAATAATTTGTATAGGTAATATTTTTTTCTTTTTAATCAGACTACAATAAATACCGACAAAATTTAATTTTGTATAGTTATCTATCCAAAAATAAAACACATTGTACATACACACAACTTCACAAACTTCAATTTGAAAATGGATGATCGATGTGCATTGTAAATTTAATTCAGAATGATATAATTAGTTGAATTAATAACATTAAATAATATGTTGTCAAGAGCAGCAATTTAATAACATTGTAGTTGGTCAAATTGTTCTTATCAGATAGATTTTTAACAATTTACTTCACATTGAACATTTTCTGCATAATCTTATCGTTTTAAACTGACCAATCAGCTGATCGTGATTTATGACCGTTAAATCTGTTTATTGCATTTGATTTTGTAATAGTTTACACCATCAATAAATCTAAACATAATTCTTGACCGATTTTAACAAACAAGATCTCATTTTAAAGATGAAAGTTTAAACGATGGCTTTTTCGAATTTTTAAAAGTTTTATTTTCTTCAAAAAAAAATTATGTCAAAAATGTTATCTTTTTAAAAATAATTTGTACAAAAAGTTCGATGAACCCATTTTTAGCAGGTGTAAACCTTCATCTTTAAAAATAAGACCTCGTTTGTATAGTGGCGTCCCTTGAAATCGACGGTGATATATGCTTAAATATTATATTATACATCATATACATCCTACATTAAATATGAGGATGGTGATTTATAATAACAAAAGAAGAAAGAATATATTTAACAGAACAAGGTATAATATAACCAATCAACACTCGTTAATATCTCACAAAGATCTCTGTCGCTTTCTCATTGGTGAATTGCATGCATCACGTTATGATGTTTCACGCGAAATTTCAACAAATCGTGTTTTCAATAATTTAAACACGTGACCACCCACGATAAACATCGCAACTGTCTCAATCAGTTTTTAAACATGTTATATTATTAATAGCTAGTAGAGTTGACTATAATGCTATACATATCTTATATAAATAATTAGAATGAATGTTTAATTTCTTCCAATCACTCGATCATATCAAAAGATTCGAATCTAATTTCTAATATAAATTACAGAATATATCAAGTTATGGACATTTGAAAATGATGTTTACAGAAACATAAATTTATTTACGTTTTTAATTCATGATACACGTGGGTTACGAAAAGGATAATAAAATATATGTAAGAAAAAAAGATCTCAAAATTATCGATTTGAAATCAACTATGTTGAATATATGCTGATTTAAATTTTTATACGGAAGAACATACAATCTTTCGATTAGATGAAAAGCGGAACGGTTTTTTTTCTGTTTTTCGATCAAATAAATAAATCTAACGATATTAACGATTTAAAATCAACCATGTTGAACACATGCCGGTTTAAATTTTTATATAGGAGAACATAAAATTTTTCGATTAGATAAAATGTGAAACGGTTCTTTTCCACTTTTCGGTTAGATTAATAGATCTTGTGATATTATCGATTTTTCGTGCTTTCCTTCAAAAGATATTGAACGCTAATGAGTCTGTTAGATATACATATATGTATATCTCAATCGATATAATATTCGAACGAAGTTTTTATGAGATTCCTTTAATTAACTTTTACATATTTTCACAATCAAAAATTGTTTAAATTAAATTTTCATTTAACTTTATTTCAAGATATGATTAATTATAATAAATGTATTAACTTTTTAAAGAAAATTAAGAAGTTCGAAGATTAGAAAATTAAAAGGTACAAAGATTAAAAGATTAAGAAGCTCGTAATATTCTTGAAATTAGAAAATTTTTTAAATTAGTTAGAAAAATCGGAAACAATTATTTTTTAGTAATCTTTCTTCTTCTTAATTCAAAATTATCGTTAGAATATAGGATGTGATTCAAATAATTCCAATTCTCTCAAATAAACATTCAATCTCAATTATATATAAATTCAATTCTTATCGTCTTTATTTCATAAAGTTATAATTTACTTATAGCATAGTGATTACAGATTGTAATACAATAGAAAATAATGTAAAGTTATTTAAAGTGTATACACACTTTAAATTAGATTTTAACGGGAATTAAGAAAATATTTTTACATTTAGTTAAAAAGGATTACCTTTTCTCATTCGAATAGGTTAGGTAAAACATTGCGTGGGTGGGCACGATTGGTTCGAAACTTGACCGCAAACTTTCAATATTTAAAATTAATAATGACATTTTCAAAATATAGAATCTGGTATTTAATGAAATACATTCTGAAATACATTCTGAAATAGATTCTGAATTTCTATCTTCTCTTTATTCATATGAAAAAAAAAGAAAAAAAAATCATAAAACATTAATTTCTCAGTTTATATATAATATATTCAAACTTCAATGTGTTAGGAATAGCAAGCGTTAACATGGTTACCCATAATTATTTAGAATCACGAAAGTGTTCTTTAACACAGATTGGTTTAAATAAAAGATTTATGAAAGAAAGATTTATTAAAAATCATGATGATCGATACGGACGATGAGATCGATGCGTTAGAAAATTTTCCAAAAGATCAAGAAAATAATAATGAAACAATATCTAAAGAAAATGTGCAAAAATATTACGATGTGGAAACACATATTTCAAAGCCATTTCGTGTAAAAAATGGAACAGTACCTATAAATATTTTAGAATTTGAGTATCCTTTCATGAAACTTCAAACTATATCCTTGATTTATCTTGTATTTATTTTTCTAATTCCTTAACTCTGATCAATAGTTATTCTTTTTCATATGATTGTCAGAAGTATTTTAATTTTTGTGTAGCCGATCCAAATACAATTATTTTTGCTTCTGGTAATATAATCCACTTTTTAGATGTAATTACAAAAAGAATATGGTTTAGGCGTAGTTCCACAGGAGGTGGAATTGGACATATAATTGTATGTATCGCTTTTTATTCAAATCTTGTGTGAGAACTAGAAAATTTAATTTACTTTTCATTATGCAGAAAAATCCAATATTTAATCATATTGCTATCGGTGAAAATGGAATTGATCCTCCAATAATTATTTATAATTGGCCAAGTATGGAAATTATAACATGCCTTTTTGGTGGTACGAAAAGACAATATTCTCATCTACATTATAGGTAACAGTGATAAAAAAAAATATATATATATTCATCATGTATATTTTTATATTTAATAATTCAATTAAAAGATTCAAATATTTAACAAATTTTAAATCTTCATTACACTTTAGTTCAGATGGGTTATTATTAGTTTCTCAAGGAGGAGATCCAGATTATTTTATTACAATTTGGAAGTGGGAAGAGTCCAAGATTTTATTACAATGTAAATCCCACTCTCAGAGTGTTTTTAATGTAATGTTTTCTACGTTTGTACCTGGCAGTTTAATTTCATGTGGTTCAGGACATATTAAATTTTGGAGAATGGCTCAAACTTTTACTGGTCTTAAACTTAAAGGTGGATCTGGTAGGTTTGGAAGAACTGAAATTTCAGACATTATTGGAGCTTATCAAATGCCTGATAAAAAGGTATAATTATAATATTTATATTGTTGTGTTTATATTGTTTCAGTATTGTCACTTTATTTTTTAAGTTATAGGTAATATCAGGTTGTGAATGGGGTAATATTTTATTATGGGATGAAGACTTGATTAAATTTGAAATTTCTAGAAAAAATAAAGAATTTTGTCATACAAAGCCTATTGTACAATTTGAATATATCAATGCAGAGCTCTTCACTGTTGGTAGATAAAAATTCCATTATATAATAATCAATTACATTATTTTAGTATAATTCAATTAAATTTGTTGTTTATATTTATAGGAATGGATGGTTTTATACGCGTTTGGTTTTATGAAACTATAGATTTGGCAAATCCAGAACCAGAAAATCCATTCCTTGAAATACAACCAATTTACGAGTTCTGCATCACTGAGAATGACAGCAAAAATTTAAAAAAAAATGCAATGCTAATGGGCATACAAAGACAAGAGCCCAATGATCCTGACAATACTTTTTGGTATGCTCAGGTAAACTACTTATTCTTTCTCTCTCTCTTTCTCTCAAGAATTTTATATTATCACGTAGAAATTGTTTTATATATAAAGGAAAAATTTTATATTTATATAAAAAATATACAGGATGGCAATGGTGGTTTATGGTTAATAGACTTAAATACTTTTAAAGAACCAGAAGTATCAAAAAAGATATTTACTTGTCATGCAGGAGCTATAAGTGATATGGATGTTGCACAATGGGGACCATTTGTTGCAACTATCGGTATAGATGGTCGTTTACATATTTATAATTATGCAGAAAAGAAATTAATTCTTATTTATCATTTTCGTGATTCTGGTAAACAAGTAATATGGCTTCCATGTAAAGTAAGTTATCTTTTATTTATTATAATATAAAATAAATAAATAATTCATAATTTTATTATCTACTTTTAAGTAAAAATGAGTTCTTTCTTATTGATTTTTACTTTTTAGATCGATGCAACTGGATCTGCACTTATATGTGCTTTTGATAGTGGTGTTATTCGTATGGTCATTGTAGCAGTATTAACTGCTAATGAACATAATAATATAAAAGAAAACTTCACTAAATTAGTTCAAGTTTTGAAACCACATTCACAATCTATTAATGTAATGTCAGTGAATCCATCATACAGGTACAATAAAATATTACACAATACATTTATAATTTTCATTAATTAATTATAAAGAAGAGAAATAATGGAGATGTCTATTTTTTCAGTTTATTAGTAACAGGTAGTGATGATTCTACTATATTTGTATTTAATATTTGTACTACTTCTACCTATCCTACTCTTCAGCCAATTGGTTATATTAAAATGCCTTCAGGGATAACTTGTATGATGTGGAAACCTGAACATGTTAATATTAATATTTTTCTTTAATCACATTTAGTATTTTTTTTTATTATATATATAATTTTATATAAGTATAATTTTTTTAGGAATCAACATTATTGTTTGGATGTATGAGGGGGGATTGGGGAGAAGTTCAATTACCACAATCACCGCAATCATATGTTAAAATCAGTTATGAACTTACCCTTTGTAAGCCTGCTCTATTTAAGTTTCATTCTGTAAAATCAGCTTTAAGAATAGATATACTCAAAAAGGCGATTGAAAATAAAAAGATGATAAAAATAGCAAAGAAACTCGAAGAAATGGAAAAAATAAAAGAAGCAAATCCTGGCATTGAAATTGATGAAGAAACTTTTTTAAGTAACTAATTTTACGCATTAATTTGATATTCTTAAAAAAGGCATATTATTAACTTGTTTCATTTTTATAGTGGACTCTGAAGAAGATCCACCTCTTCCAGAAATTTACATCCCTGAAATACCAAACAAAGTTTTAATGATTCAATATACCAATCAAGAAACAGTGTGGTTATCAATGGCTGGTTTTGATGCAGGGTATATGTATGAATATCCAGTACCAGAAAAAAACAAAGTTATAGGACCGGAACCAATTAAATCTACCATAATCTGTGATGGAGATGATACAGAAATAAGAAGTTGTCTTTCATAGTAGGTTACATAAATAATAGAAATTTGTTATAATAAAAATTAGCTTCAACAATGTTATAACAAAAATTCCTTCACTGTAGTAAACAGGGAAAATATTTGTTTTTGGGCATGGAATGTGGTGAAATCAGAGTTTGTAAAATTAATCCAAAAGATCATACAGATCTTTCAGATTATTGGATTTTACCTATGCATGACAATTACAACGGATATATACCAAAAATGTTACTTAGTTATGATCATACAATGCTTCTTACGTGCGGACACGATGGAAATCTTTTTTCTTATAGAATCAATGATGATACAGCTGATGAAATAATAGATATACCGCAACCAAGCGTACCTGTGCGATCGGTAAAGTTCTGATCTAAATTTATTCCAATATAGTATATAAATGAATTGTTTACTTATAAACTTTCAAATGCAGTTGGATGATATACATGGTGTGGAAGATATAGAAGAACCCGAATATCCTACTCTGGAAAATTTTATTGTAAAAACTGAACATGACAAAGTTTTAGCTTTAGCGAAAGAGAAAAAAGAAAAAACTCTTCAGATATTACATGAATTAACTGCAAAATATTCGAAAATAGTAGATAGGTATGTAATATCATTGTTTACAATTTAAATAAAAATTTAAAAAAATAATCTCTTTTATTCCAATGGAGTATAGGAATCGAAGTCTATTAAAGTCACAGCAAATTCCACATGAAAATTTTGAATTAGATCCACGAATCACTGCAGATTTGAATAAGCAATTGGAAATGAAAATGGATTTAGTACACAGAAAAAAAGCATTTCAAGCTGAAAAGAGTACACTTGCCTTAAAAAAGCTAATGGATCACTTTATTGAACCTATTACTTGTATACCTTTTGCTGTTTCTAGAATACTGTAAGAATATATATTTACATCTTTAAGAATCATTACTCTTATCATATCTTATAAAAAGAATATATATTACTAATTGTTTTATTATAAATTTAGAAAACCAGATACAATGGTACACTCGATACGAGAACATAAACTGGATAGTAATTTTGAAAGTATTTATGCAGAAGTCATAAATTGCATTGAAAGAAGCAAAAAATCAATGATGTAATTTTACTATTTATTTTACTATTTATTAAAATGTATATTTTAATAAATAGTATTTATATAAAGAAGCGTACTACGCGTGTATATGCATCATCTTTTGATTATGTAAACAGATGCATTAACTAATTCTTTTTTTATATAAAAAATACACTATATTTTTAACTTATAGAAAAAAGGAAAAGGAATTGACAACAGAAGAAATTGAAGAAGAAAAACAAAAGATAAAAGATACAGAAAGCTTTCTGAAAAGTCTAAATCTTTCTGGCATAGAGCATAAGCTAACCACACAAATAATTCATATGTTAGAAAAATATAAAACATGGAGAGCAAAATTGGAAGAACGTCAAAGAGAAGTTTGTAAAAAATTATGATATTTGTGTGAAAATATATATATTATTACAAGGTAATAAAAAATATTATTTTATATATCATATATTTTTTATAGTGGAACTTGATGCCAAAAAAAGAATTGGATCCTAATATTAATCATCCAGATGATATAGCAGCTATTAAGTTGGCAAAACAAACGATTGGTGTATATAATTTAAAAGATTCACCAAAATTAGAAGTACAAGATCATATAGAAAACTTAACAATGATTAAATACAAGCAATATTTAGATTGCAAAAAGAGGGTAGGTTAATCATAAATATTTTATTGTGTTTTTATGATAATAAAACCATTTCTTCTTATTGATAAATTATTTAATAACAAATATGATAATATATTAATGATGTAGCTTCATTATCTACGTGATAATTTCAATACAAGATTAAAGAAAGTTAGAGCAGATAAACAAGCTTTGTACTCAAAAGTTTTGCAATTAATTAAAACATTAAAGAAAATTCATTCAGAAATACCAAAAAGTAATATAAAATCTTTACCTAATGTACCTATAACTGATAATGATATTGAATTTCCTGAAGAAAATTTGCAAGTATGTAGAAAATTATGAAATATTAT
The DNA here is from genome assembly GCF_910589235.1 of Vespa crabro. Lineage (NCBI taxonomy): Eukaryota > Metazoa > Arthropoda > Insecta > Hymenoptera > Vespidae > Vespa > Vespa crabro. The sequence continues at coordinate 5,986,023 of NC_060956.1, read as the reverse complement.
ACCTAGAAATTAAACTAAATGAGAATATTAATATAAAATTTTACATAGTTTGAACAATATGTATCAATCACGGAACAAGCAAAACATTACAAAGAATCGATATCAATATATGAAATTCCTGATTCAACGAATGACTTAATAGATGAGGAATATGAAGTTTTATTATTAGAAAAAAAAATTACGGATGCAAGTGAGAGACTTAGTTTTCCAGAGCCAAGTATTCCAGATATATCTGAGAAAAAAATTAGAATCAAGTCAATTGTTCATCCAAAATTATTACAAGAATTGAGTTTTGCTGATCATACTGAAACAGGATGGGAACGTGAAATGAAACATTCTCGTATGTTGCGTAAAATTTATGAACAAGATTGTATTTTACGATATATTGAAAATACTTACAAAGAATTTGATAAACAATTGGACGAATTAGAGGAAGAAAGACTTGACATTATTGCAGAAAGTATATATATGAATTTGCATTTGCTAACACTTCATCAAGAATATATCATATTGAAAGAATATGAAGAAAAAGAAACTTTATTGAGAAAAAATGTTGATGAAAAATTAGAAGAAGAAGCTGCTATAATACAAAAGGTTAAGATAAACAAAAATATTTGTATCAAATATGTAATCAAATATGTAATTAAAATATATGTATCAAAAATATTTGTAAAAAATTCATATCACTTAAAATTCTTTTTCTACTTTTATAATGATTTTTGTATAAAACATCAATTTAACATTTCTTATCATTTTTTAACAGATACATGCAACCAGTAATAAAATAGAACGTAAAAAGAAAAATATTACTAAATTGCAGGAATCAATACAAGATATTGCTTACGAATATTTGACAAGTATCCAAAATAATAAATTTCAAAACTTTTTGCGTAAAATATTTAAAAAAAAATACAAATTGCCAAAAGAGCATGATGGTAAATAAATTACTTAAAAAACACAAATAAGATATAATAAAAATATTGTTAATTTTCAAATTATATTATTTTCATTTTTCAGACGCTGAGTCATCAAGTACTACAACGACTGAAACAAGTTCCGAAGAAGATGACGAAGGAAGCATTGACAGTAAAGATATGGGATATATTTATTTTGATGAGAATGTATGTCCTGTAGGATGTGACAAAGCATTATATGAAATGGCATTTGTTATGAGAAAAAAGCGTTATGAATATGAATATGAGATTAAAGAGGAAAATAAGACAATAGAAAAATTACAGAAAGAAGTAGAAATGGATACCAAAAAATTAAAAATCTTTAAAGATTTACTTAAAGCAAATGTTGACGAATTAAAAGAATTTATGGTAATAATAATATGAAAAATAAGAATATATTATAAAAATGATCATTTATGCATCTATAGTTATTTTATTACAGTTGGAGAAACAAAGAAAATTGAATGATATAGATGTGACAATAATTCTTAAATTTCATCAATTACAACATTTTATTAATTCTTATACCGTATCAAGTATACGAGAATCTATTGTATTTGATAAAACAAAATTATCTCATTTACATGATAGAGTAGGAGAATTACAACAAGAAACATTCAACTTATATGCTAAACAAAAGTACATAAAAAAAATATCATATAATATTATATTATATATATTATAATACAGAAGTTAATATTATAATTTCATTTAAATCAAATTAGTAAATACAGTAAAACATTTTATTTTACTAATGAATAGAAGCTATTAATTATAATTTCAATTATTGATTTTACATAAATAGGAATAATTATATATGATAATATAAATTGCAGGACTAATAAAGCCCATCTATATAGAATGAAAATTGATTGTAAGCATATGAAGAGTGAAATCAAAAATTTGAAAAATAAAATAAAAGAAGAGATGAAAAAGAAGTTTGGTCAACCGATATCATTAACAAATATGTATGAAACAGTATTACAAAGAATGATCTATAATATTAAAAGTGATTTATCTGAAATTATGAAATCATATGAAGAACAACTTAAATGTAAATAAATTATTTAGAGATGAAGATTTTATAATTAATTTAAATAGATCACTATATAATAACTATGTCTTGTAGGTATTAAAGAAAAATATAATGAACAAATAATGGTATTAAAAAAACTTATTCAAGATAATACAGAAAAATTAAGCTTTTTAATTATCCTAGAGGAAGAACAATTAGCTCTTAGAAAAATTTTGAAACAAGTCCCCATATCTGAAGTAAGCGTAATTAAAATATTTTTATATTGTATAAGAAACTATAATATACTTAAATATTTTGTATAATTTTAGGAAGAAATGTTAAAAATAGAATTACAGTACAAGGGAGATATAATAAAGTTAGAGACCATTCTTGCTAGTCAAAAAGAGCAGAAAGAGCTATTTCTTACTGATATAAAAAATCTTAGTATGAAGTCAGGAGCATTACCTCCTATTTATCATAAATCCGATTATAAGAAAAATTTTAATGAAAGTGAAATAAATAAATTTGCAATTGATACAGGTAAAAATAATTTTGTGTAAAATATTAATACACAGAATTTACCTATTTTTAAATTTATAAGATATAGAATAGAATTTAATATTGTATATAAAAACGTATTTTTGTAGTGAACTCGAATAATTGCGAAATAACTATGTCATCATCAAATGTTAGAAAAAGTAATTTGGCAACTTTGGTTTGTATTATTTTTTAAATTTTGTTCATTAAATTTGCAATTATTATATATATAATAAAATGTAAATAATAGATCCACTATCTGATATCACGAGTCATAGAATCCTTCTTGGGAACGGAACAAGCAGAGCTATTGAAACAAGAAATGTTTGAAAATATTGTGTCAAGCTTCACAAGTATTAGTAATACTGAAGAAATTCAAGCATGTATCGAGGAAGTTATCAAATATATTGAAAACGTTCTTCCAATTAATGAAAGAGAAACGATAGATGTCATGCGTGAAGCAATTAAAGAAAGTTTATATGACATTATACAAAGGTTGGTGTTGATATTAATAATTAGATATTAAATATTATAATAAATCAATATTATTTTCATATTAATATCCTATTTACAGAAAAATAACCTTAGATACAAATACAGAACAACTTATAGATAATGATAAAAAAAAAATTGAAGAATAATCTAATCTTAATAAGAGATCAGTATATTTCAGAAATGTAAATTTCTTTTATTATAATTAAATATAAACATTTGTACACAATAGATATTTTAGTTTATGTATGTAACAATTTTTTTGTCCCTTGGCTTTCAATTACATTACATATTAATCTAGTTTAATTATAAGGTAATATAATTTAATCTAATCATCAAAGATATTTGCATTATAGATTTATACAATATATTTGTATTATTGTAACATATCATATTAACCTAAGGTTTCTTCTTAAACAAGGCACGTCATAAAAAAATTTACTGCTTTAAAAGTTATTATTTATATATAGAGGTATTATCATAGCATCATCATTATTGAATAATTTGAAGGATATATATGTAGGATACGGAAATAAAATAAAAACATAAAATGTAAACATAATATTCTTTAAGGCTTATTGTTCTTAGATGCTTTCACAGATTGTCAAACAATTCTAAATTAATTAGATTACACAATTGTCAAACAATTAAAAATAAAATAAACGATGGAAAATCTTTGAATTATTATAAAAATATTTATAAAACATATAAATATTTATAACATGTGTCTCTTAACTACTTAAATTATTTTAATTACTACTTTAAGAATTTTTTCAAAAATTATTAATATAATTATATTTTTAAACGTATCATTATTTTTTTACATGAATTAATATTTAAAATTAAAACTTTTTACAGTGACTATATATGGGATATAATCTAAGAAAAATCTTGTAAGAACATTTTTTTAACTATTGTAATTTTTAATTCAAATGTAAATTTGATTAAAAATTAATTTTAATCACAATTGTCATGTATAATCAATACTTTCTAGTGAAAAATGTTTTATTTTAAATTCATTAGCAATATTGCAACAAAAAATGATTTTTAATAAAAAAATAAAATTATTTAAGTTATTTATTGGATAATAATTAATATGAATAAATGTTGTCACTTCTTTGTAAAACTTTTTAGAATAGGATAAATGTTATCAAAGGCTTCATAAATTTCTTGTCGAACCTTGGCACCTACATATAAATTTTTATTAAAAAAAAATTTTTTATAAGTATTTTAAAGAGAAATTACGCTTACCTGTGAGTACAACTTTACCAGATACGAATATAAGTAATACTATTCGTGGTTTAACCATTCTGTATATTAAACCAGGAAATAATTCTGGTTCATAAGAAGAGAATTGTCCATGTGTAAGTACTAAACCTTCTAGCCTAATAGGAAATTTCACATCACAACTGCCAACCATATTTTGTATCTTAAAATCCAGAAACTTTGCCTAGATGCACAATAAAAGAATTAGACACTTAATTTAAATAAAATATTTTAATTAAAATATTTACTATATAATAATTAACAGAATACTAACTGGAAAACCTAATTTTTGAATAATTCTTGCATACTTTCTTGCTGCTAAGCGAGAATCTTCTTCACTTTTTGCACCCGTACAGACCATTTTCCCACTACTAAATATAAGAGCTGTTGTCCTAGGTTCTCGTATACGCATAATAACTGCTGCAAATCTTTTTGGATTGTATTCTGCATTTCTAGCATGCAATGCAATTTTTTTTAAATCTAATTTACAACTTAGATTTACAGTGGACACAATATTCCTAAAGTATTGTAAAAATATTATATTCTTTGTTGTTATATTAAAAGCTTATAATTAAATACATACTGTAATTGTGGTAAAATACCAGGATCTGCTGATGCAGGAGTCATAGGTGTCATAGGTCCTGGTGTAGATGGTCCTATAGATGATGGTGCAATAGGATTTGGTTGTCCTAAGGGAGACATCATATTTTGCTGTAAAATTATAAGGCATTTGTATTCTCTTTCTCTCGAATAATGTAATTTTAATTTATTATATAGCTCTCAATTTTAATTTGTTTAATTACTGGTGTTTGTGGCTGCATAAGACTCTGAGGTGTAGCAAAAGACGGAGTTGGTGCATAAGTATGCATCGTTTTCTGTGGTGTCGTAATCATAAGCATACCGCTCTGTACATTTGGACTCATAGAATGTAATTGTTGTAACTGATATTGCTGCGGTTGCTGCTGCTGTTGTTGTTGCTGCTGCTGCTGCAATGCATTTGGTAATATTTGTTGATCCTCTTCTGGCTGATGTAAAGGAGTACCAATGCTAGGTATACTGAAGCCAGGACTTGGTAGCATTTGATCCATTTTGACTTTGTAATTAATATCACTTTGGCACAACCAATATTATTGATGTAACAAAAAATGTATTTTGTGTGTTATAAATTTTTCATAACCACTATATCACAGTTTCATTTCTAATGTATATAAGTTTTACAGTTATTGAATAAGATTGATATATATGAAATTAATATTTTTCATATTTTAGTTATGAACTTTGTTATTTTTCGCTTTTCAAAAAGAATCAATGAATATACATATATACATACACATATAAATACGATTATATATTACGCCAATAGATTATTAAAAATTTAAACTCTTTTCTTTTAACCTACGAATATAACGTTCCAATATTTAAGTTTCGTTTGTTTACTACAGTCATACACAAAGTTCTGTTTAATTTAACACTATTACCAACCACGCATGATTAATTCACTGTATCTGTTAATATGCACTTCTTCCTATCTCTAAACTTTAAGGACAATTGGTCAATATAATGAAAAAACGAAAAATAAATCACTTATTTGTACGAAATGATATATATACATAAAACAAAGTATTTTTATTATTTTTAAATTAAAAAAAATATATATATAAGATTGTTATATAAGATTTGTTAACATCATAATATTCAAATATGATAAATATCACAATTTGCAGAACACAGTTGTGAATAGCGCTTTAAGAAGTGTCGTTTCAATGAAAACTATAAATGTCACTAACCAGATCAGATCAGGTCAGATTAGGTTGTACCAATGAAGTGATGACAGTATCAACCACGTAATCCGATATAAACACATCAATGGATTTATGAAAATTAAGTTATATTGATAAGAATTGTAATATACAAATTTATAAAAAATGTTTAAAAAATTTAAAGATAAACTTGCTGAAGAGATGAAGCAATCGCCTGCTAGATTGCAAGCGAGTATGCAGCAAATGGCGCAGGTTTTTTAGTTTAATTAATTTTTTGTTTAAATCTAATGTAAATTATTTTTAATATATAAAATAATTCTTTTTCTAGGCAGTTATATCTCCAGCTCAGTCTAATAGTTCCATACAAGAATTACCAATGACAGTAGAAAGTGACTTAACCAAAAAAACGGATGGTATACATTCTCATTTTTTACTTTTTTATAAGAATTATAAGTTTATAGCATGAGATAAAAACTTTATGGTAATATGCAAATTTTTATATATCTATATATATATATATATATGGTTCATGTTTTTTATTTTGCTCAATGTGTTATTTTGGTAAATATATGATATCGTAAATATGTATCATGTATTATGCTTATAGATGTTGTCAAGAATAATTCCATAAAGAATACATTTCAAAATGTTGAACTTGTATCACCTCTATCAAATTCAGTAGATGTATCCAGAAGATCATCTGTAAACAGTGTAACCAGTGATGTCACTTCTTTATTTCCACTTTATGAAAGCCCTAAGAATTTATATCATATACAGGTATATTGGTGTTTATTATTAGAAATAGTACAAATTGCATAAATAATATATTTAAACAAATATGATCATTTTACTTTTAGTCTGATATAGATCAATCTGCCACGGAAATAGATGATGACATAAATACACAATTTGATAGAGTTACGAAAGATCAATTGTATTTAGCATATAAAAAAATTCAAGCAAAATATCATAAATATCGTGGACGATACACAGATTTGGTAAAACATTATAGGGACTTAGAACGAGTTAAAACAAAATTAGAATCTGTTTTGGTAGAAACACAGGATAATGTATTAAGAAGAGTAGGAGATTTGAAAGAACAGTGTCAATTAGAACAGCAAGCAAAAGCACATTTAGAAGAAGTATTAAGAAATGATATTGAAGAAAAAAATCATATTATAGATACATTAAATACAAAGGTAATATATTTTGAAGGATTTTGCTTACATTTATAAATGAAAAAATATAAAAAATTATTAAGAGTATATTGTATATATATTATGTATTCTTTCAAAATGTAATAGTACTTTGTATACATTCTATAATGATGTACTTATTGTAGATTAAACTTCTCCAAGGAAATGTACTACCTACAGAGAATTTAATGCTACTAGATAGCGATGAAGGACATAATAGTACTGCTGATGTTATGGAACCAAACAAAGAATTAACTGACAATGCAGGCGATAGTTCTACATTATCAGCTGAAAATACGCAACTTAAAAATAAATTAATTAAATTAGAAGCAGTTGTAGTGAAATATAAGAATACTTCAAAACGAACTAAAAACTTAATCAAAAAATATAAGGAAATATTTGAGGAAAATAACACATTAAAATGTGATTATGAAGCTCTAAAATCTTCTAGTTTAGAAAATGCAGAGATTTTGCAGAAAGAATTAAGTATAGCACGAGACGAAATTTCGAATTTAACAGAACAAGTGAACACTTTAAAAAGACGCGAGGAAGAATCTGTAATATCTCTAGCTGAAAATAAACTTTCTATTCATAGAGAACTTGAAGGAAAAGAGGAGCAAATAAAACAGCTTCAATTTGATTTAAAACATACAATGGAAAATAAAGAAAACCTAACTGAAATTGTTGAGAAATATAAAACAGAATTAGAACAGTTGAAAATACAATATAATATACAAAATTTGGATGGAGATAAAAAGGATAACATTCAAGATATATTAAAAGGTAAGTTTTTTAATATAACAAAAGTTATAATATTTTTATATAATAATTTGTCTGGAAATAAGTTACAGGTTATGCAGAAAGTATAGAAAGTCATAATATATTAAAGGAAAGTGATGCTTTAAATGAAAATGAAATGTTGGACAAACTGAAACATGATCTAACAGAAAAGGAAGCAGAATTACAAAAAGTAAAAGTAACTTTACAAGAAACCCAAACACTTTCTAAGGAATATCAGTGTGACATAGAAAAATTCCAAAATGAACTTTCAAACTTAAAAATTAAATATGTAGAATTAAAGAAAGAACATGATGCACAAATAATTATTACAGATGAAAGAAGAAAAGAAGCTGAAACAACCATTGAAAAACTGCAAATGACAGTACAAAGTCTTGATAAAGAATTAGAAAATATGAGATACGCTTTATCGGATAGAGATCAAGTATGTGAAACTTTCAATTTGAAAATGCAAGAATATGCATCAATGTTAGAAAAAGCTAATAACCAATTATTGGTAAAAGATCTAGAGATAAAAAAACTTAACGATCAATTATCTAATGAAAATGAAATAACTAAATTACAAAATAAAATAGGAAACAAAGAAGCAGAATTACTTGAACTTCATAATAAATTAAAATATTATAAAGATACAATTAGTGAATTAACTCAACAAATAGATATAAAAAGTTCTAAAATAGATTTACTTAATAAAGAAAAGATATCCTTTACAAATAAACTCTTATGCTTTAAAATGAACACAGAAAAACTTAGAGAAGATTGTACGTATTTAAGAAATAATGTTAAAGAAATATTTCAAGATCATAACAATAAGATAAGTAGTTTAAACTCTTATTTACAAAACATATTAATGGAGAAAGAAAACGTTAAAAAAGAAGTAGAAATTCTACATACAAAATTGAAAACTTCTGAACAACAAATCAATAAATTGATGAAAGTAGAAACAGAATTAGCAAAGGTTAAGCAGCAAAAAACTGTTTTAGAGAGTGAACTAAAAGAATACAAGACGAAAATAGAACACATGAAACAGGAAGTTGAAAGCCATAATAAATCGAATATTGAAATTAACAGATTTATAACCGAAATTGATAATCTGAATTTCAAAATACATGATCTGCAACAAATGCAAGTTTTAATGGAAAAGCAGAAAGAAAATGAAATAGGACATTTAGAAAAAGGAATGATAGAAATGAAAAAGAAGTATGAAGATGCAACGAACGTAATAAAGACATTAGAAGATAAAAAATCAGAATGTAATTTGCTGCAAGAAGAATTAGAACATTTAAAATCCAAGATTTTATATTTACACAACAATAATACTAAAAATGATATTGAAATCAATGAACTTCGTGAGAAAATACTAAAAAAGGAATCAGAAATAGTTGATTTACAAATAAAATTTCAAGATCATGTGAAATTAGTTGAAGAATATTCTAAAAAAAATGCAGAATTAGAGAATATTTATCAAAATACAAATAAAGATCACATGGAGGAAACTATGAAATTAAATAGCTCAAATAATATCTTACAAGAAATGATTGATAGAAAAAACGTCCAGTTGAATAAACTAGAAGTGATTAAAGAACAGCAAGATAAAAACTTACTATATTCCGAAAAAAAAATACAAGATTTAACTGTAGCACTTGATGAGTTTAGAAATGAAAATTTAAATATGTCACAAACGATAGAAACATTATCAAAGGAAATAGAAACATTAAAAAATGAAAATCATCAATTAGAGACACTAAGAACTGAAAATGAATTAATAAATACTGAATTGGTACAATTAAAGTCAATTAGTGATAAAATTAGCGAAGAAAATACAAATTTAAACATAAAACAATCTGAACTTATACAATCTCACGAAAAACTTAATAAAATGAAAGAAACATTGAATGTAAAAATACTAGAATATCAAAAGAATAAAGAAGATCTTTTATATGATATGGAAGGATTACAAAAAGATATTGACTCTTATAAGCAAACATTGAATGTACAAAATGAAGAATTAAAATACATAAAAAATCAATTGCAAGAAACAAATACAAAAGTCGATTCTCAAACTAAAATATTACAAGAACGTAATAAAGAATTGCAGAAAACAAAACAAGAATTTGAAGAACAAACCCAACAATTAAGCGATAAAACTACTGCATTGGATTTAGCTTTAAAAGATATGCAGTTATTGCAAGAGGAAAAAAATATACTTTCTGACAATGTAATGAAACTAGAAGAGCAACTAACAGATTTAAAGGCTAGAAACTTTAACAAAACTCCGTTCAAACATATTAATGAAACGCTAACAAATATTCAGTTGGAAAAACTAAAAAATGGAGAGCTTATTTTGGATGAACATCTTGCAAATTTGTCAGCTTCTACAGTTTTAAATTTGGATTCTGAAAACAAACATTTAATGGCAAAGATAAAAAATATAGAAAATATTATGGAACAAGAAATTTCAAAATTGAAATTATTGGAAGAAAAGGAAAAAAATTTGTTACAAGAAAACGAAGAATTAAAACTTCTAAATACAAAAGAACTTCAGCAAAAAATAATAGAAATAGATACACTAAAAACTACAATGAAAAAAAGAGAAGATGAAATTAATGGATTACAATTGCAAATAGAATCATTAACTGATTTGAAAGATAAACTTGATAGCAAATTACAAACAGCAGATGATAATAATAAAATGGTAGAACAAAATCTGGTAGAAAAAAGTAATAGATTACAAGAGGAAAACAAAAAACTAGAAGCTGATTTAGATGAAGCAATAATAACATTTCATGCTAAAGAATCACAAATGTATATGATTAATAATCAATTGAAGGAAGAATTGAAAATGCATGAAGAAGAACAAAATATCAGATTAAAACAATTAGTTAAAGAATTTCAAGCTCAACTACAAGATAAAGAAGAGGAATTGCAGTCAGCACTGGAAAAACGATTTGGTAAGCTAATATCTTTATATTTTTAAAGAAAATAACCAAATATAAATATATATGGTTATTTATATATTATATAAATATATATAAATATATATTTATATAATAATAATATATGAATGTTCAATTTATATAGATTATCAACAGAGTTATGAATCCAATCTTTTACAACAATATAAGGAGCAATTAAAAGATTTTCAAGTTGAACTAACAACAAAATCAGAACAACTTGAAAATCTTATTTTGGAGAATAAAAAGTTGACAACAGAAAAAGAAAATGAAGTAAAAGCTTTAACAGAAAGTATTGCGTCTATTAGGAAAGAACATGTAAATGAGCTTAGAGAAATTGAACAAAAGTGGAAAACAATTTTACAACAAAGAAGTGATAGGTTAGAGGCTAAACATGAAGAAGAAATTAAAGAATTGACAAGAGAATGGAGAAATGAAAGAAAGGTACAAATATACATATATTATAGTTTCATCCAATTTAATATTTTTGCCGATCTGTTGCTAAAGGTTATTTAAAGCATCTATGTCATTTATTTTACTATATTTTCATTTGCAGATTATATGTTTTTTTACATCATTTTTTTTTTTTATATATATTTTTTGAGTTTTGCTTTTGTTTTCTAATTTTTCTTTCATTCCTATTTTAGCTTGAGACAAAAATTGACACAGCAACAGAGGTAACATTATTTTTAATGCTAACATGTTAATATATTGTACTTTAAGTAGAGTTTAATTTTTTTGTTTACATATTATTTCTATAGGAACTGGAAAATACTTCTTGTATAGCAATGGCTGCAATACAGTCAAATACTGGTTCATTTCATACATTTCAACAAACATTGGCATCACAAAGTCGTGAATTGGTTGAACTCAGGAAATTAGTAAAATTAAGGCATGAAACTTTGGAAGACTCAACAGAAATAGAGTATCTTAGAAATATTTTATATGAATATATGATGGGAAAAGAAACAATGGTGCTTGCTAAAGTAATTGCCGCAGTTGTCAAATTTGATCAAGAGCAAACAGCAAAAATACTTAAAAAAGAAGAAGACAAATTAACACTAGTAATAAATTAATATCATATATTATATGGATTACAATATATCATGTATAATAATATAATAGTATAATAATTATACATAACCATTTTTCAGCTTGGATCACTTGGCCTTACATAGAATACAATAATGTAAGATGACTACATAATATGATAAGTAGGCAATATCATGAGATCAAGAATTATGTTAATGAAGCATCTAAAAAATAATCTTTTGTTACTTACATATAAACATTGCTCTGTTTGTATAAATTAGTTCTTTTCGTAACTGCAGTCAATATATACTTTAGCATTAATGTTTAGTAGTAATAATATTACTAATTATAAGTATATGATATATAAAGAAAATATTTCACAAAGAAATAATTTATCTATTTCGTTTATTAAGTTAAATTTGAATGTAAATTTGTAGTAGCTTTTATAAAAAAATTTTCATCTTGTTAACATAGAAAATTGTTTCTGTAACAGAATTATTATATAATAATATAGAACTAAAGTACATAACAATTTAATTATAAGTTAAAAATGAAATAATGATAATAATTGTATATAAACATTGTATTATTTTATTTAATATAATTATAAAAAAATTAACAATTTTAATTAATTAAACATTTCTTAAGTAGAGCATAAAAATTCATTTAATATTTTATTGAAAAATATTTACATAATACGTACATAAGGTCTTAAAGTAAGAAATTGTCTGTCATATTGAATATTTTATAGTTTTAAGTGTTTTGATTCAAAAAAACTTTTTCTCTCAGAAAGAGGGAGTGACATAAATCCCCAGTGTTTTTCATTTCCATTAACATGATAAGACTTTTCTCCATCTTTTTCCATAAGCGATCTCAATGCAATATTCTTTTTCAGTTCTTTCTCATAATATTCCCTTCCTCCGTCTATATAATTTAAACCTAATTTTGATATATTTTCATCGATACTGGCATCAATATGACAACGTACAGCATCTTTAAATGCAACCCAGAAAGCGTATCCAACTAACGTAAAAAATAAATATAATATACGACGGTATGATGCTTTTTTCTCATATAAATTAAATTTATGCACTATGTTACTATAAATTGATGTCATGATTATAACAATACAAGATAAACTACCTGCAAATGAATATACCTCATTACTTAGAATTTTTAAAATTTCACGTGCTATTACATATTTTTGTGCATTTTTTGAAAGTATTAAACTATCAAATAAATCATTTGCTTCTACTTTCATCTGATCAAGTTCTTTATTATTTATAACTAATTTTTCAACTGATGCATCAGCAGTATCACGAAATAAAAAATTTGAAGGAATACCAATAATTCCTCCAAAAGTTTTATTTAATGTTCCAGCATGAAAAGGATGAAAACCAAAAACGTAAAATGGTTTTATGAGAGACTGAGTATTTTCGGGAATTTTTAAGTCATCCATTACCTCTTTGCATAGTTCTTTTACTTTATTATTTATACGTAGTCTAACGCCACGACTATAAATCAATATAATATTATATTAAATCGATAAACTTGAATTACAGTATTTATAATTTATACTCCTAAAGTAAATATCTTTACATACCGATAAAAAGCAACAGTGTTCTCCAATTTATCAAGAAATATTGTATGTGGCATAAGATTAACACAGTATGCTGTAATGCTTGCAGAAATTCCAAAAATAAGATGAAATTTACGTCTTCTATAGTACATTTTAAATATATTTTTTTAAATCTACAACAAATAATACAGTAATTTTATAAAGAATTATACTAATGATAATTTTTAATAAAAACACAGTTATTAAATTTACATTCTAATGTAACCTATTCCCGGGGTATTAGATAGATCTCACTCAAGCTTTATTATTAAAACTTGCAGCGCCATTTATATCATTTTAAGTACCATCTACCGATAATTTTACGAACTAATTTAAAAAAATATTCCAATATTAGGAATATTATTCTTTTATGTATAAAAACCTTTTATAGATCTTAAGCATATACGTTACATAGAATAATAAATTTAATAAATTTACAGATGAATATTTTATCAACTATCAAACATTTTTATATTATTAATATATATATTAAAAAATAATAAATGCTTGTATATGTCATAATAATTACAACTTAAAGCTGTTTACCACATTTACTTTCTTTAAAACCGTGTAAAAAAAATGATACTTTTTCGAGAATAAACAGGAAAAAAGCTTTTTCGAAAATAAAAGGCTTTTCAAAAATTCGAGAAAGCAGAGTTCTAGATTAAACCTTCATCCTTAAAGTCAGATTTGGTCTATCAAAATTGGTCAAGAATTTGGCCTGTTTTCATTGTTGGTGTAAATACTGTTTCAACATTTATCGTATGGAAAAAGTTTTCTACTGTGTCGACACTTGAAATTTGTGGCAAAAGAGAAGAAAATCTGGAATCCCCACAATAATTTCAAAAACACCATTAAATGGAGTATCTTTGATCCAAAAAGTAATGATTATCTGTTTGCTTATATATGGTAATAGCTGATGTTCATATATTCAAACTACTATAAATGTAAAGAAATGCATTTAACGACGTTGATATGGATAAGCTGTAGTAATTTACTTGTCAGCCTTTGGACAGATGATAATAAGCAAAAATACAAAATTTTTATCTTGGAATTGTGTAATATAAAAAAATACGAACTTTTATTAACCTTGAGTTAATTTATTTTTATACTCCGAAGTGTGTATATTAACCATTGATCTATCTAAATTTTAAAACATAAAAACTAATACCTTAGATAATATTACAACTATTAAACAATCATTAATGTATACGGTGTACAATATACTGATATTTAAACAATAGAATATTCGTCTAAACCTAACAAAGAAAGTAAAGAGCAAGAAACTTAAATTAATTTTAATATAAAATTCCAGTACTTTACCATTTCATTTCGGGGTTCTTGGCATTATAAAATATAAACATAAACGGACCTTCTATGAACTTTAACGGTTCGCGAGTTAGTTACTCTTTGCACTCCGACCAGTGAACATCGACACTCTCTATTTCTAATGGCGAAAACCTATAAATTAATATTTTCGTTATTTTTTCAATTAATTAAACAGACTTTAACATACGCGGAACACAATAAATAAATATTTTAACAATAGTTAATTCGTTTAAACATTAAAAATACGAAAACACGCAAGATAATTAAAATAATTGTAATTTAAAATTCCTACTCTTTTAAATTTTATCTTGAGATTATTGGCCTTGTGCAATATAAACATAAACGTTGCTTCTATTAAATTTGACGTTTCGCGAGTTAGTTTTTCTTTGCACTCTGACCAGTGAACATCGATACTCTATTTCTAATCGCGAAAACCTATAAATTAATATTTTCGTTAATTTTCAATTAATTAAACAAACATTAACATACGCGGAGCACAGTAAATAAATATTTTAACAATAGTGAATTCCTTTAAACATTAAAAATACGAAAACACGCGAGATAATTAAAATAATTGTAATTTAAAATTCCTAATCTTTTAAATTTTATCTCGGGATTGTTGGCCTTGTGCAATATAAACATAAGCGGTCCTTCTATTAATTTTGACGGTTCGCGAGTTAGTTTATCTTTGCACTTCGCTTAATAAATTCAGTGCATCATTGAAAAAGATTTTGATCAACTCTCGATGACGACTTACGTAATTAACAATTTCGACTTAAACCGTGGACGAGTGTTTTGGAGCCAAAGCAGAACTTCTTAAGTGGTGAGTGAATTTTTGAGTCCCTCCGATCACTCAATCATGTCGAGGACGAAAGGTCCGAATTGGCACGAGTGATTGGTTGTAATTAATTAGTAGCATTGAGTGACCACGAGTGAATTTCTTCGGTGATTTACTCCTGAATGGTTTTTAATTTTTTGATTTATTTATTAGATCAGTATAAGTTCTTCTTGTACAAACGCTTATAATTATTTCAAATTTTCGCTGTATTCATTTATTTAAAAATATTTTGCTTGCCCGGAAATATCAAAAAAATCGTTATTCATGAGTTTAAATAAAGAATGTACAAAAAGATATTCCCAATGGATAGTCTCTGGATTACAAGCGTAATTGTGCATTATTTTCTTATAATAATAAATGTATTCGCTTGTAAGAGGGAGCATCCAAGGATTTGTTTTATATTTTTAAAGAAATATTAATTAAATAATTTATTAATTTGAATTGATAAAAGAGAAGTCTCAATAGAGTCATTGCTTTTGAAAGAGAAAAGTCGAGTAGAATAATTGCTAAAAAACAAAGAGACTTGTTGAGTCACAGTCCGTAAGCCTAGATAATTAAAGTAATTAATTTTTAGTTCAAGATTTTCAGCAATTAATATACTAATTTTAATTTTTTTTTAGGCTACCAATAATTATGTAAAGATTTTCTTTTATATCTTATAATTTCGAATAAAATTTTGTTGTTACAGTTTCTGAAGAATATTCGATTTGATTAAGGCACGAAGTAAACAAGATGCTGTATATCAAAGAGACCCTCACTGTGGCTCAAGAGGATTATCAGGTTATTGAGTTATTTTCGAAAATTCACTAGAAATTTTCGAGAATGGCTTTTAGTCGTATTTTAATTTTACCATGTTGTCACTCAAAATGCTCCTTATGGTGATGGGTGTAGGGGTGTAGATTTAAAAAACTGAGACGAAGTAACATTCCGTAAATAACATTCTCACATTGCCACGCGTACGCGAATAGGATTATTTCATATTTTATGCCTTTTTAATATTAAACTTTTTTTTAATACTTAATTGAATTTATGATTCTAGTTTAATAAAATCAAATTTTACGTTAAAGTCGATTGATAAATTCTGCACATTTTTTCTTTTCTAAAGTTCAATTCAATTCATAATTTTATTTTAATAAAATCTGGTTCTATATTAAAATCATATATCTATGAAATGTACAAGTAATACAATATTTCTTTCAGAGAAAATAATATTTCTTTAGATCAGTATTCAGCATATTTCATTTTTTTTTGTTAATTAATCTTTTATTTTTGTTAAGGTTAATTAAATTAAATCCAGAATTTTATCATTCGTATAATTAATTTATATATATACATATTCTTTTCTTTTTCCTTATTTCTTTTCAGCTAATTCCAGGTCGTGGGATCGCGAACACGGGAAGGAATAATTAATAAAGAAGATTATCTTAACATTTAAATAATGTACGATGTACGTAAATTATAATTAATTAATATTTAAACAACAGGATATTCTTAACAACGTTATAAAAATCATATACATGTATTACTATATACTATTGATTAATAGATATAATATCGATTTAAAATTGAAACGCAAAGAAAATTCTCTTCACTGTCATTATTATTTATTCTAATTTACTCTCATTAATTATCCTTTATATATCTCGGTTGGGACTCATGGGATGGGCCCATGGGTGAGAGCCCCTGTGCGGGTTGCTGTCTCAGCATCATGTAGAGCTGCTTCTATTCTCTTATTTATATGCGGCTCTCTTTTTTAAGTCATATTTTTCTTGTTTTTATTTTCTATGTCATTAATATACTCTTATTAATTATGATTTATAGTCTCGGGTGGGACCCATGGGAGGGGCCCATGGGTGAGAGTCTCTGTGCGGGTTGCTGTCTCAGCATCGTATAGAACTGCATCTCTTTTTTTCTCTTTTCCATTTCATATTTTTCTTTTTTAATTATGTTTTCAGTTATGTTATTAATAAGTTATTTCTTTTTAATTATGTGTTGTATCATGTTTTTAGTTATGTTATTAATATATTCTTATTAATTATGATTTATAAATTTTAGGTAGGACACATGAGAAGGTGCGGGCTGCTGTCTCAGCATCGTATAGAACTGCATTTCTTTTTTTCTCTTTTCTATCTCATATTTTTCTTTTTTAATTATGTTTTCTTAATATTTATTTATATTGTTTCTTTTTAATTATGTTTTTAATTATGTTTTCAGTTATGTTTTAATATATTCTTATTAATTATGATTTATAGATCTTAGGTAGGATCCATGGAATGGTGCTGTCTGCTGTTTCAGCATCCTGCAGAGCTGCTCTTTTTTTGTTTCTTTCTGTAGCTTTCTTATTTATTTATATATGTTTATTTTTTATTTTATTTATTTTTTATTATATTTATTTTCTGTTTATAATCTATGTATATATTATGTTTTATTTTATATATTTTTTTCTTTCTCTTATTTTCTCTTTAGTTTTTTTTTTCCAGGATAGATCATCGAGGGATAGATTCATCTGCGTCCGGATGATACATCGCATGACAGGATTCATCATCGATTTCTACGCGAGAATACGGGAAGGATAGGAAGGACACTGGCGCGCGTGTCGGCGGGCACAGGCGTGGGTGTTCTCGGGCGCGATTAAACTTCGTTTGATTGTTCGTATCGAAAACGCGAATTTAGAGTAGAGTTACCGTTTTCCTAACACTTGCGTGGGTGTTCGGACACGATTCAAGGTCCTACCGTGGACTTCGTTTGATTTCTTCAAAATTTCTATGGGGGAACTTCGCGAATTTCGGCTTAACAGTAGAATCTACGTAATTATAACACACACGTGAGTGTCGCGACGCGATTAGTGTTTCTAAGGAGTGCGCTTTGTTTGTTCGAAATTCGGAAAGCACGAATTCGGATGTGCTTAATAATCCGTTATGTCTGAAGCGGACGGTGCAAACGGTGGAGCTATCTGTAACAGGTGTGCAGTAGCTAAAGCTACGCATACCTTGTTAGTTAAGAAGCCAATGCATTAAAGCGGAAAGGTATGGCGGATCGGTATCGCGGAACGCGGATTTTACAGTAGAATCACCGTTAGCCCGTGGGTTTCCACATGCAGCAACCTCCACGTGGTGAGACCTGGGTCGTTAATACTTGCAAAGTCTAATTATAAATCTTATAATACAAGTATTATCGAGCGAATGGCTGCATACTGTATTACTTTTCCAATATTTTTTCAATCTAATTCCAACTAAACATCAATATATTTCCATTTTATATAGCTAATAATAGTTCAAATAAATAAATCATTAAATATAGTAGAATAATTTTTTAGTTTAACGCACAGAAAACTTTTCTATCGCATTTATGTTCACAGTCATTCCCAGTTGTTCTCATTTACTCTCGTTTACTCTTATTAATTATTATTTATAAGTCTCTGATGAGACCCATGGGATGGACCCATGGATGTGAGCCTCTGTGCGGGCTGCTGTCTCAGCATCGTGTAAAGCTATTTTTCTTTTCTTTTATTTTTTTCGCTTTTCTTTTTCATTCTGCAGTTTTCTTTTTTCTTTCTCCGGCTCTCTTTTCTATTTCATATTTTTCTTTCCTATTTACTCTTATTAAATGTGTTTTTTATAACATCGTACCTAGTATCGTACCTAGCATGGATTACTGCGAGACGAACATTACTATTAAAAAAAGATTTACATATGAGAGACTGAAATATATGAGTTTACAGCCTACTAACATTACTTTAATCTACGCGAAACTTATTGTTATTTACGTGAGGTATACTATATATCTATTGTATTGAAGGGGATGTACTAATATAAGCTTATACACCGTCACTGAAATCATACACGCTTCGAACGAAAGGTAGTGAACAACCATAAACCATAAGATTTAATAAATTAATGATTATATTTTTATCATTATTCTTATAATACCAGTTATACAGTGGTGACACGATTGGTATCAATTGTGCTTACAGTACCATTAGTTGTACCATTTACAAGACAGGATAATTGCAATCGCATGGATGTTGTAACTTTTAACAACAAAGCATCAATACGTACAGCATCTTCATTATTCATTGCTTGTGGTATAGCATCAAGAGCCTCTTCAAAAAAGCTTCTATTTTTATATAAATTATAATATTTAAGTTTTAAATATATTCAACACTTTTATATTTTATATATAATTATAAGTCTCTTACCTTGCTCTATCAGTACTGTAATGTAATAGAGCATTTTTTAAAAGTGTAATATCAGTTCTAGCTTGTATAATACCAGCAGAACTAAATTGTGTTACGCACGACATAAGCCGTGCGAGTTCTTCTGCTATTGTCTCAACAATATGAGAGAGAACTCTTTTTAAAAGAACTGGTGCAACCCGATGAACCTATAAAAATATAATTCCGCATTTACTCTATGTTGAATAATACTTAATGAAAATTAAATCAATTTTTTTCTTATTTACCTCTGCATGAACTGCTATTAAATTTGCTAATATTTCCTGAGCATATGGTCTAATATGAGTTGGTTCTGTATTAAAATCCCATTCTAATCCACCCAAATACATACTAGGTTCGATTGTTCCTACAAGTGGATCACACCGTCGTTCTAAATAGGCCTCCAAAACAGCATTATCAAGAGTTTCCAATTGTGTCCAATTAGAATTCCAACCAATTGCATTAGATAAATCTGGATAACCTTGAGTTTTTAGTGTATCTTTTATTTTTGGCAAAACAATATTCAAAGTGTAACGTATATTACTTAATGATATTAAAAGGCACTGTTCCCATGTCTATTTAAAAATGTGAAATATTGCAAAGATTAAAAAATGTATAAATAAAATGACAATAAATTTATAAATGAAATACATTTATATTTGTGCATATAATATTATACTTACAGGTCCTTGATGTTTATTGTTTTTATTCCTATAACCAGAAGGTGATCCAACTAGTTGAGAAACTGATGGCTCATCATCATCCAAAGCTTCTTCGCAACCACTAAAGGCTAATTGTTGCAAGCATCTTGCAAATGAAGTAAATAAAGTTTTAACAGCATTATAAAAGATCATTTGATATGATGGATTAGCAAATAATGCATTTTCTCTTGGACCACAAGCAACCACTGTATCTCGTGCACATTTTGTTACCTCTAATACCATTTCTTCGAATAGGAATGGCTATTTAAACAAAAAAAAATTAGTTAAATTTGTTATATAAATAATATTTATCGTGTTAAAACTATAGAGTTATATGAAAAAAATACCAGCTTTGTAATACCACCATTCTCATTTAAATATTCAATTTGCCATGTTTCCTTTTTATGTAAAGCTGCTATATTCTCTGCTGTTCTTTTGAACAATGCAACTAAACATTGTAATCTGAAATTTACAATAAGAGTTAGAATACTAATTAAAAATATGACAATTTAAATGTGTAAATGTAATTATTGAAAAAAAATAGATTTTTACCTCAAATCAAATATAAATTTTCCAAAAATATCAAGGGCATCACTAGGTAAATCTAAATGAATTAAAGATGCATACATCTGTCTAATACAGTGTAAAATATGTAAAAGTGATGATGCTTCTACATCATTATGACATATATTTTTAATAACTTCCATGGTATGTTGCATGCTTGATAAAACCAAATTCTATTAAAAATAATTCACAGATTTTAATTACATATATTCAAATATATCATGAAGCACATCTTAAATTTGAAATTAGGTTTTTTTAATATTTCAAAGAAAGATTATATATTTTTAGTTTCTTTTTTACCTTAAAGGGAATTTGTTTCTCAACATCTACTGCTACGTGCAACTGTCCACTGAAATAACTTTGTCCTAATCTCCATAGATTAGGCAACTGTTGAATTAATATATCATAAATAGCTTGAATGCATGATACTTGTATTGATGTATTATTTCTATCATTTCTGTTACTTTGAAATTGTTTTCCTGTAACCAGTACATGTTTTGAAGTTTTACCAGAATCCTCCAAAATTGTGTTTTTTATTTCTAAATGCTCATGTACACAAGCATTTATGCTTTTATCTAAACAGTTTGCATGAGAAACTAAAACATAAAATTATATATTTTTCTTAGTTAGTCTAATAGTTAATGAGTTAATAATAGAATTACTTTATATATACATACCAATGGCATCCCAACCCACATCACCTTCTGTTTCAAGATTAACAAGATTTCTAATTATTTTTTTATGTTCTTCTAAACTAAGTGGCATTTCTTCAAGCTTCTTTCGTAATAATGTTTTAAGAGTTGTAATTCTGTTTTCTATTTCTGCTAATACTATTTTAAATACTTCCACTTCAGTGTTCCTAAATAAATTTTTTACTCTTGCATAATCATTAATAACCAAATCATAATTTCCACGTTCTATATTTCTTTCCATATTAATTGGCATGCAAAACAGAAACTTATAGCGCTGCATAACAGTTAAAACATTTCTTGTAGCATCTGCTCTATCTCTTCTTGCTAACACTTCATCAAATAATTTATTAGCTTCTGACATTGATTGTTTAATAGCTTTCTCAAGTTGTTCAATGGGATCAGTTCCATAATTTTTCATATCTAATTCAAACTGCTCTTTAAGAAGCATTACTGTATCAAGTTGTTCCATTACTGATCCCACATTTGCCTATATAATTACAAATATAGTAATAGTAACTAAAAATAGGTTAAAAATATCATTTATAAAAAATTGCGAAACTACATGCCTTCAAAAAGGACAATTGTCCTTCTTTTTGAGAATTTACTTTTCTCTTAAGAAAAGTTAAGCCTGCTTTTAAGTCTTCTAATGTTGTAGCATGATGATGTTGCAATAAAAACCAACCTGGATGAAATTTTTCACTAGTGAGATCATCAGTAGCATCTCCAAATAATTCTATTAATTCATCATCAGGAAACTTTTTACTATAAATAAATATAATAAATTATTTTTTAAAGTTCTATTTACAACATAAAATATCGACATCGCAAAATGACAAAGATCCATACTCATTTCCTTCCACACTAAGTCCTAAAGGATCTTCTTGTTGATAATTTGTTGGTGATAATGCTCTTCTACCCCAAACAAAGCTCTGTAGAGGTGCTTCATCTACCCATACAGCTGATTCTTTCATAGGTCCTATTGTTTCATGATAACCACGGAATTGTACTGTTGATGTTCCTTGACCACCAGTACGAGTTGTTACTATAATATCACCACGGCCTTTACATGGACCTGATCTAGCAATAATTTTGTTTGATGATTTCCATTCAGCAGATAAAAGACAATCACATCCACAAATTGTCAACCCTATATATATAAAAAATAACATAAAATAATAAAAAATAGAATCTCATTGTACAATCACATTACTTCGCACAAAGTGAAATGAAACAAACCTATTAAATCTAAAGCTTTAGTACCCAAGAATTCTCCACGTACTATTACACGAGTTCCAGGTGGCCCTTCCTTAGGTGATATTCCTGTGACTACTGGTGGTGGGCCCATTTTCACAAAATTATTTATAAATTTAATAATTATTTATAAAATATTTATATTATTTATAAATACCTATGCAAAAAGATATTTATTATTTAGTAATGTAACCTTATTCTATAATACTCTGCATTTAACAACTTTGGTAAATATATTTATTCAACATACTGTATATATTTTGATTAATTAATATTTACATATTTTTACAATTGTCTTGTTTTCTATAAAAGACACGAATAAATAAAAACAAGCATGGTAATATGACACATCGCCACACTTATTAGTTAGTTCAAACATTACAAATACTACGCAACATGCTGTTAACTTGTAGACTCTCTACTATTTGAGTATACATCATGCATACACACTCAAATATTTGTCAAATCATATGAATCACACAATCAGCATTGAATTAGAAAATCTTTTGTTTATAGATAGATATAAACAAAATTATTCGATAGACAGCTTAATAATCTTTTGGAAAGTAAAAGTTTGGTCTCTAAACTTTCAAACATATTTTAGCGGGCATTTATAGTAACTTATATGTCAAATGTTATTAGGGGAAAAATAAAAAGAAAAAAATAGAACAAAATTTTTTGTATTTCATTCATTACTAATAAGATAAAAATTATTTGAACTTTTGAACTTGAATATTGAAATTATTGAAGTAAACATTATGTTCTTAATGGATTATTTATAAAAAATATTTAAACAGTGAAACTAGTGAAAAAAAAGATAAATATAAAATCGCAATTGTTAAAAAATAAATATATCATAATATCACATAATCAAAATTAAAATATTTTTCTAATATTAAATTTGATTAATTTGATTTAATATTGAATTAATAATATATAAATATAACATTTAACACATATATTTTTATTAAATTTTAAAAATATTGCTTTTATAATTGTTACACTTATAGTATGTTGGTAGACTTGTCATTTTCCGCCATCTGTAGAATTAGATAACGTTTGGGTAAAACGTGCACGACAGTGTAGTCGTGTCCATCAGCTAAATACCCAAGATGGCAAGTTCAATAAATGAAATTGTTACACAAGCAAGTGAAAATGTTACTGAACGAAATAATGGAACTTCCACTTCGACTCCCGAAGGAATAGCTATTGCTTATGGAAGCCTTGTAATAATGGCGATATTACCAATTTTTTTTGGTAGCTTCCGAGCTGTTAAGCACCATAAGGAGCAGCAGGTTAGCTATATATTTTGGCATATTGGCATATGTTATAAAGTCATTGTAATGTTTAACAATATTTGAAAATCTTATAATATTGTAATTAATGGAGATTTTTATTTATATGTATATATTTTTTAGATATATATTTAGTATTATCAATAATACATAATATATCAAATTTATGTATTAATTTTACCACACACACACACAACATACGCGCGCGCGCATTAAATAGTAATCAACTTTAGACGTATATATATGTTTTTATTATAAGACTTATCAATTATTTTTATAGCAACATTATAAAGCCAAAGGCGAACAGCCTGATACAATGTCTCTGAAAGAAGCAGCAATATTTCCTTTAATTTCCAGCTTTACATTATTTAGCTTATATATATTATATAAGGTAAAAGAAAATTTATAATTATTTTATGAAATATTGTTGTAATTTTTATAAAATATTTATTAAAAAAATATTTCTTTTCACACGCAGATATTTACTAAGGAATATGTGAACCTAATTTTAGTTGGTTATTTCTTCTTTCTTGGAATTTTAGCTTTATGCCATCTTACAAGGTAAATACCAGATTTCTGTATATTAAGATATATTTGTAATAATATTTAAAAAGAATTTTTAATTGTAGTCCTTTGATTTCTTCATTGGTTCCTGCTGTGATTCCAAAAACTCCATATCATATTCAATTTACAAAAGGAGAAGGTGATCATACTAAGCATATTATCAATTATAAATTTAATCTTCATGATATAGTTTGTCTAATATGTTGTTCTATTGTTGGTGCTTGGTATCTTTTGAAAAAGGTAATTTACAAAAACATACTTCTATGAATATTATTTACATATCTCTTCGTATTATATTTTCAATAATGTATATTTTTTTCAGCATTGGATTGCCAATAATTTATTTGGAATTGCATTTGCAATTAATGGTGTTGAATTATTACATCTCAATAATGTTGTCACTGGATGCATTTTACTTAGCGGTCTTCTGTTTTATGATGCTTTTTGGGTATTTGGTACAGATGTAATGATAACAGTAGCAAAATCATTTGAGGTGCCAATGAAGCTCGTTTTTCCACAAGATCTTTTAGAGAAAGGTCTTAGTGCTAATAACTTTGCAATGTTAGGCTTAGGAGATATTGTTTTACCTGGAATTTTTATTGCTCTTTTATTGAGGTTTGATAATAGTTTGAGCAGAAAAACAAATGTATATTTTTATGCAACATTTTTTGCTTACTTTATGGGATTACTTATAACAATATCGATAATGCATTTGTTTAAACATGCACAACCTGCTCTGTTATATCTGGCACCTGCTTGTTTAGGAACGCCATTATTACTAGCATTAGTCAAAGGAGATCTCAAAGCTTTATTTTCGTAAGCATTATTCGTTCGTTTTATAACATATAAAAAATTATATATTAATATTTAAAAGTAATATATATATATATATATATATATATATATATATATCAAAATTTCAGATATGAAGATCATCCTGCTCAACCAACAAATACAGTACAACAGTCAGAACAAACAACGCAAACTCAAGTAGAAGTAAAAAAAGATAAATAAATTTTCAGATTACCATAAGTGATATGGCATTCCTGTTATGTTACTATTGGTTATTTCATAAATTCATTATGAATAGAAGAAAAAACATCTGTTTTCTATAATATATATAAAATCTACCTTGCATATTAAGTTAATTTATTTTTAAATAAATACGATATGCAAGTTAGATGCTGTGATGGCACAAAAGTCATTTCATTTATCATTCGGTGCATAGCAGTTTGCACTTTCTGTGCAACTATTCCTATATGTAATAATATTTATGAAGTACAATTTTTTGTGAGAATTCCTTGGACTTGTATTTCTTGTATTAATTTTGAAAAAATTTCTTAGTCATAATCTTTACATTGTAAAATCAATTTTATAGCACGTAGTAAACGAAAATTGATATAAGTTCACCACATCATATAATGCAATTAATTGGTTTTGATTACCCTCCCCCTCTTTTCTACTTCTGTTAAAATTATAAGTGCCACGCTACTTAAGATATTAGACAATCTAATTGTAGGTTATACAAAATCTATTTTTGTGAATTTATTTGTTACTACTCCTTCATACTTATTCTTATACAACTTTGTTAATTTTAAGCATAGAAAATGAAATATCATTCTAAAATATTAAATATATTTAAAAAGAATCTACAATTTGAAATTTCTGTTAATTTTGTTTTAAATAAATGAGTATGTCTAGATCAATTTTTATTATAAAACTTAATTTCACAAAATTTAAATTAAAATATGTATATGTATAACTTGTTTCTGTAATATTACCAATAAAAATATGTATATGAAAAGCTTTTATATTTAAACTAATTCATGCATTATTATTTATTATATATGTATCTTCACACAACTTTTGATTGTGTGAGTCTGACAGATTATGATTATTGCATTTAAAATGCAGTAAAAATATAGTAAAATAACAACTATTCTATAATAGATAATTGAATTATATTTAACTATCCTTATTTTTATAATCAGAATGACAGTATTACGAAAATATGGAAAAGTAATTTATTACACTTTAGCAACATCTTCGACAGCCAAATTTTGTGCCGTAATAGGTTTCATGTTCTTTATTCCATCTTTGGATATTTTTTGGACTTTGAAATTAGGTAAATTCACAATAAGTCTTTTATGAATTTCTCTAACACATTTCTTCATTAGTTCATATCCCTCTTCTTCTGACATATCTACAATAGTAGTAAATAATAAAGCAAGAATTAAATTTTACTCTACATATAAAATTTAATTAAATTAACAATGATAATATTATAATCACTTTTTCACAATTCATAATTACTTACCATAATTATGATATCTATCCAATATAGAAAGAGAAAAGAAACCTCCATATCCATGTGCTGCATATGGTACTTTCACGCAAGAAGCTAAATAATCTATAAAATACAATTGAGGACCAAGATCATCATCATATCCGGCCATTAATAAATTAACAGTATATGGTGTTTGACTCCTGAGATAATCCGCTAAGTTTCTTCTAGTAAAGGCAGTTGCTGCTTGCGGTGATAGTTCATAACCATTTCTCATTTTATAAAGTTGTATATTTTTCCCAATGTATTCTGAAAACTGAGTTGTATCTCCAGATTCTCCAGAGACAGCCATTACAAGCTTATCAGACATTTTATGAATTTTTTCCTCATCTAAAATAATGTAAAATTTAATTGAATATATTAAAATTAAAAATTCATGCTAAATAAAAATATTTTAACGATTTCTTATAACTTTATCAAATGTATCTTACCGCTTTTCATAACCATAATAGATTGAGAATTTGTCATATCAGCAGCTACAAGCACAAAATCTTTGAATTGAATTCCAATTAAACATTCCATTTTAAAATTATTATTTAATCACACGACTTTGTAGAATATACAAGTTCTTAAAAACGCCTGTCACTGTATTCGAAGGTTAAGTCATTGAATATTATATTGCGAGATAGAACATCAATTGTTTAATACTTACAGTGACATCTAATATTACCGATCGAGAAAGAAAACTAATTATTGATTTGTAGATGTCGATAAAAGAAAATATAAAATATCAATCTATGTATATATATTTTCTTTTTTATATTTGGATAAGAATATTAATATAAAATAATATATATAATAATTTTTTATAAATATATATCTAATCAATGAAATGAAAAATTTAAATCTAAAATAATTTTCATCTAATATTTCATTAGTCTGTATTTCTAATTTGGTATTGTCGCTGGCTATTTATCTAAATAACAACGAAACCATAGGTTCAAGATGACTTTGATATTTGATAAATGAATCTAATGCAATCTATCATTATATTCGATTCCAACGGGCTGATATCGTAATTCGGCCTATGTGTTTAACTAATTAATTCTTTATGTTAATTCTTTATATTTATTTATTAATTTATATTTATTTAAATAATATATATACATAACATAATTTATTAATAATTAAAAACCACAAAAATAATTTATAATTATTGCTTCTATGTATTTGTTTAAACAATATTAGATTTACTCAAACATTATATAATCATTAACAAATGGTAAATGCAAAATTAAAAAAAATGTTCGTTAGGCGCGAATTTTAAACTCAGTATCATCGTTTGCCAATAATGTAAACAAAGATGTAGGATCGAGGCAACTTTGATAAGTGATAACAAGTTAGTCTACTATTGGATTTCATCGAAAATACATCGTATGTAATAACAAGATAATAAATAATAATAGTGATAATAAAAGTGAAGTGTTAGTGAAACATCAATTAAGTGCGCATTCAAAATTTCGAGACGTCACCTGTCGAAATAATATATAAGTAGAAGGTATGACCATTTTTATTTTTATAATTATGACAATTTGGTTCTAGATTTTAACAATATCTTTTGATATGAAAGTAAATAAAAGTAATAGAAAAAGTGAAATTTTATACTTATTAAAAATTAATGTTTCTTTCGTTTTTTTTTATACAGTGCATACTTTACAAGTAATATAGAGTTTATTTAATAATTTAATTGAAATTACTTATTTTATAAAATGTTCATTCATTTTTTATTATTTTTTTTCATACTTCATGCACATTATGTTCATACACAGTAATACAATTAAAATTTGTTTTGGTTGATTTTTGTCGCGATGTAATAAACTTTTGATATTTTCTACTAGGTAGCGCTTCGATCATTGCCGATCGAATTCATCACATTGGGATTATGTAGGTTCAATTTTTTTTATTTTTTTATTTTTTTGAATAAATAATTTTTTGATAGCATTGTGTTATATTTAATGCAAAATAAATGTGATAATATATTAGGATAAATTTGAAAAATGCATAGTTTTTATTTTACATTCTAAACAAATAAATATAATAGAATGAGTCTTCAAATTTCACACTTTTTCTTAGAAAGTTTTCTGTACATACACGTGCGTGCGTGCGTGCAAGCGAGAAAAAATATTCACAGTCATATTTACTTATAACATAAATTAACTGACATATGTATTAAATCGCCTTATAAGCTTTATCGTATAATTAATGAAAAACAGGTAAATATAAATTGACAGTATATGACTTCTATAGCTGCTCTAATGTTTTTGATTAACATCTTTTTCATAACTTAATATTTCAAATTACAATGCAAATGTTTAACACCTTATCATTTAAATGGAAATATATACAAAAATTGAATGTATCATATGTATATGCATATATATACTTTGTATGCTTTGGAAGCAATCCATTAGAATAATTAATAATTACAGTATTGCAGCATTGTCTTGTTTTTTCTTTTCTTTTTTTTCTTGTTTTAAAATCATTTCTGATATCCTATTGCAAACAAATATTAATAAAGTATACTATTATATACAGGATGTAACTTATTACATTATAAGATATCAGAGAGCATATATTGTACAAAATAATTAACAGCAAAGCAGTTTAGTACATAGCATTCTTTACATGATAAAATATATACAAAATAATAAAAACATGAAATTCTATATAAATTAGGTAACTATAGTGTCTTTAATATTTTCTTTATAATATTCTAATAGCAATGAATAAAGATATTTCATTTGAAAAAGATAGTATGGTAATACAATACTTTTCTTAAATGTATGGGTTAAAATGTATTATCAAGTATTAATATACATGAAATTTCTTCTCTATATAGTGAAATAATAGAATCATCGTGCGTGTATGTGCGCGCGCGTGATATATATATATATGTATGTATGTACATATTTATATATATATATATATATGCATTTATGAAGCAGTATTTTAGTAAATTTATCTTGAAAACCAAATAAATAAACAATGCTAATAAAAATGTATATAATCGATAATAAGAATGTTATGAAACATTGAAAATAAAAATTTTTATACAATGCTATTAGAAAAATTATGAAGAATTTACATTTATAATTATACAAAGAAAAAAGTATTATTACTGAATTTTTGTTTTTATATATATTGATTTATTTTCAAATTTTTGTCATAATTCTAAGACAAATATGTCTACATGTAAAAAACACATCATTAATATTTTATTACATACAGCAAGACATTGTCATGTATACAGATAATAATTTACAACAGCAATAATAATATTAATGTTGTTCTTCATATTTGCCTTAGAAAATTTTCAAAAATTTGATATCAAGCTTAAGTTTAATATGAAGAAATTAATGCAATCATTTTCCTAATTAGTTCTCATTTCTAACTCTATCTAAATTTGTAAAAAAGTGCAGTACAAATTGCG
The DNA here is from genome assembly GCF_910589235.1 of Vespa crabro. NCBI lineage: Eukaryota > Metazoa > Arthropoda > Insecta > Hymenoptera > Vespidae > Vespa > Vespa crabro. The sequence goes on along the minus strand of NC_060956.1, from coordinate 5,955,181 downwards.
ATTTCATTTTTAAAATAATGGTAAATATTACAACAAATAATCTTGTAGAAAAAAAAAACAAAACTGATTTTGCTTTATATTATTTAACAATTCATACTGGATATAATCAGTGTCAACATACTTGATTTTTTGTTTAATATCTATTGCATCATAATGGCAAAAGATCAATTAAATTAACGCGTGGTTGTGTAAGTGATTCAGGAAAAAATTCTGCAAGTTTGTCATATAACTCAATTCTCAAAGTGTGAACGTTGCGTACTGTTATACATTGATCTGTATTCATACCTAGAAAGTTACCTAAAACAGTGCTAGAAGCTGAATTAGAACCTGCAGCTTCGTCCAGTGACCTTGTTTGTTCTCGAAATAGTATAGATGTCAACAATTGAAACTGTAAGATTTAAATAAATGTACATATACAATGATACAATACTAAAAGAGACTTTATAAAATTAGTAATAAATATATTTATACAATTTTATAATACCTCTTTTGTTTGCTCTGTATCATCATGATCAATAATTTCTGACACTTTTGTTTGTAAATACTCTAATGCTTCAATACTATTATTCAAAGCAAGTTCTTCAAATTTATGTTTTCTAATAATTAATTTACACTTTTTTAATATCTGCTCATGAGATGGTCTACATAATTTTAATTGCCAAAAATCATCAAGTCGTAAATTTGGGAGGCAAGATCGACCTGGATTTCCACCAAATAAATAATGAACCTATCAAATACAAAAATAAATATTTTGTTAGAAATATATAATGCTTCGTACTAATCTAAAATTCAAATTTTGTATACCTTTTTTATATGATCATAGACTAACTGATGTGCAAATCGTGGACATGGTTCATAATCTTGCATTTTACTCCAATATTTTTCTCCAAAATTTTCATTACGATAAATACAACACCATTTGTTATTTTTAATGGTATAAACCCAAAAAGAATTCTGTACATTATCATCTCTCTCATCTTTGTCTTTACTTAAACCCTACATAGAATCTTTTTAATTTTTAACATACCATTAAAATATATAAGAAAAAAGATATTTCTAAGTACAAACCGACAAAACATATATTTCATCAAGGTCACGATCAATTGTTGCCCTTTGAGTAAAACCAGCTGCAGGAACACGATTAGAATCTTTTGCCCCAAAGTCATTGTAATTTATATGTTCTACTTGGTTTGTATCTACTTCATAAGTAAAAAAGTCACTTAAATATTCTTTACCTCGTTTACCTGCGAATATATACAACTTTCGAGAACCCTGAAAAAAATTCGCGAAGTGAATATAAATTTTATAATATATTTTACACAAATTATGTAATTATTTATAATTTAAGCAACACTTACTGAATGGAACAACATAGAATGCCCAGCTCGTGATCTAATAGTTGGTACGTTTGGAGGACACTGTCTTGCAATATCACAAGCCAGTCGACTCCAAGTACCAGTTGGCACATGATAAGAATATAGTCCAGAAAATATTGGTTCTGTCGAGTTTGCTGGCATTGCATGATTTTCAGAACTAAATGGTAATTCAATATTATTCAATTATCAAAAATCTATAAGATTTTTAATAACTTACTTGGAAGATGAAACAAGAACTCTGCCACCAAATACATAAATTATTCGCTTTTCAATATCCATTGACATTTGATGATCAAATATTAATTGAGGTCCACCAACAGCACCAGTATCTTCTGATATTTGTGTCCACTTATTTGATTCAATATCATAAACATAAAAATCGCTTTTTAGATTTTCTGGTGTTCTATATTGTGTATCCAAATATCGTCCGAGCGTAAAGAGTTGTCGTCTTTCTGGATCAAGACACATTTTATGACATGATCGAGCACTAGGTCCACCCTATATAATACATTTTATAATTTTGATGTGTAGATAAAAAGGAATAATAAAAATTTTCTTTATTAAATATATCACCTTGAATTTGAGGACTTACTACTGATTCAGTATCTTTGCATATGAGGGTCCATTTATTAGCAGATATGTTATAAACCCATAAGTCTGACAGATCCTGATTTCCATCCCATCCTCCAAACAGATACAGCATTTCGGCAGTTGGATCCAGGACCATTTGATGTCCTCCTCTCATTCCAGGTTTAGGATCGTTTGTAGATAATTTTGTCCAAACCGCTCTATAGGTCTGAGCATTGATATAGTCATTCAGTAGTCCAGCTATAGCATAATTTATGAAATTTGTTTGCATAAAGATAAAAAAATGACAATAATCTGAAGTTTTACACGAAAAGAAAAGAAATGAAATATAAATAAAAAAATATCAATAAGTTCATAGAACTTTTTCAGAAATAAAAGAATAACTAAAATTTGATTAGTATAATAGATAGTTTTTTAGATAATATATTTTAAAAAAGTATATTTATAATAAAAAAAGCGATGTACTTTGCGTTTTGTGTGTAAAGAAAAAAATTAAGAACAGCTTACTCATGACTGCATTGCTTATAAAGCCTTCTGCCTGAAGATGATCACCTTTTGTAACTAACAAGTCATATAACATAGATAAACGAGGATCTTCTAAAGTAACTCCTGTGACTCTTTGCAAAGTCTCTACAACTTCTGGTTGTTCGAGTCTTCGAAAGTGTTTCATACATAACCTTATTACTTCTTTTTGACGATACTGTAATATAAAAAAATTTAATTGTTCTTTGGTTCATATTAAAGATAATTAATTTTTATTCAAACACTTACCATATTTACCCATTCGATAGAAGGTCCTACAATTTTAGAATCATTGATACCATTTAACCGTACGTGCCAGATAGAAAAATTAAAACTGGGCCCCCAAGATTGAAGAGGAAGAATTTTTATATATCTAACAGGAAAATAATTTCCTTCATTTCCTAAAACGTGCTTCAGATCGAATGTTTCTGGTACAGAATCATTATTCAATCCACTAAAAAAAAAATTAAATTTAAAAAATTTATTATTTTTATAACTTCCTTAACTTTATAAAAAATAATATTTTACCTTTCTAAAAGTTCCATCATATTCTCAGGTTCTAGTCCACCATATATTTTAAATTTTTTTATATTGCATACATGAGTTTTTTCATATTTGCCAAAAGTAATAGTTTTAACAATAGAGGGACATTGTAATTTTAATGTAAGAAACTAAAAATATTACAATAATTAGGTAGCAATTATTGTCATTTATCGCATTTGTATTAAATAATGAAATTTATTATAATTAGTTATTCATGATATCTATTTGTTTACATTTTATATAATTATCTTAAAGATAAATAACGTTTTTAAGAGGTAGATAAACTTTCTGGACAAAATATACGAATGTTTACCTGGCGAGGATTGTCAATATCAGAAGACCAACGTGAAGTTTGATCCGACGGTTTATCTACAAGAATATTCCTAAAAAAAAACATAAAAATTAGCTCATTACGATGTATCCTTCTTATTTTAATCGACATATCTTTATTTTAGATATACTTCGACAAGAAACGGAAAGTTTGTTAGGTTACATGTTTATCATATTTTTTTTTTTCATTTAGCAAATTATTTTGAAAATAGATAACCTTATTTAAATTGATAAAAATAAAAGATTATTTACTCAGGTACGTAGGAAGCTGAAAAACTAGAGCACTTATAAATCCTAAATTCCAAAACTTTCTCAAAATTACTATTTTCGCCAGACGCCATGTTACTCCATCGATATATAGGGTGTTTCCAAAATACGTTTCACAATCAAATAGAGGTAAATTTCATGAAATGAACGAAAAACGTCATACACACATGAGTTAAATTATTTTTAAAGAAATTTGACTAGAGGGCAGAAGTATCGCAAATATGATACAAAAAATGAAATATTGTGAATTATAGGGAATAAATTACAATATTTATTTATTGTTTTTATATATTATAAAAATAAAAAAACATTCTTTAACATGTATATTTATTTAAAAAATGCTCTTATAATAATATAAAAATATTAAACTAAATTAAATTACAAAAATCAATAAACACGCATTTTTGAAATAAAAATAGTAAAAATTCAAACAAAATATGGACCAATAATATCAATATCATAAAATATTCTTTTTGATTACAGTGGTATAAAGTGAGAAAAGTCACAATGTTAATGGTTTAGTGAATTTTTAATTTCTCAAATAGTTGCAAACACCAATTTTATCGAATCAGTTTAAAAAAGTGTATATATTAAAGTATAATATTTGGTTGTACTTTTGATTTGTATATTTAATTGTTTATAAATGTATAATTATCCGAATTGAATGAAATATATTACAAAAAAAAATAGATTGAAGACCGAAATTTTGTAACGATGATATAATATTAATAGTTGGCAATACTGTATACGTCGCCATTACGTTTTGGCTTCGTCTATTCGCTTGGAAAGTTGCGATGTATTGTCTGACTGAGCATTTTTGACATTTTAATTTCGTGATAGTAAATGATTACGAAATAACGAAAAGTCGAAGATAAGTTGCGATTTTATACATTACAGGTAAATTAATTTTAAGTAGCAATATAATGCAATTATAATAACATACGGTATGTATTAAAAACGTTGAAATGATAATGGCTGCATTGCAGTATCTAAAAAGTATTTTAACTTCTACAAAAAATGTACAATAGATATTTAATATAATGAGATATTGTTGAAAATTGTTTGTAACACTTTAATAATTCATTTGGCTATAAGCACAATTATTATATTAAACTTCATTGACTACTTTATATCTAAGAAATCAAGAATATGGAATACCTCATGGCAAGCTAGCTAAATGTGACCTAATCTGTAGTAAAAAAAATAAAATTTTAATAATCTGATTAAATGAAATTTCTTATTTTTATAAAATTAAATTTTTACGCATTGATCATATTGTATTTCCCTAATTGTTCTAGTTATAAATTTATATCATATAATTAGATTTCTTTTGTTATTTTATTAGAAGTTTTTTGTTTTTTAATTATGGTGTAAAGACTTATTTTTGTAAAATGTTCTAAAAAGGAGGACTGCATTAACTAAAATTGAAGATGGAGCAAGAATCTAGACGTAAAGGTCCTAGAAGCCCCAGTGCTGATTCAGATGATTCATCACATAGAAGACGATCAAGAAAGTATGATAGATCTCCATCTCCCAGACGATCCAGATATCGACGATCTAGATCAAGAGATAGAAGATCACGTTCAAGTTCTAGAGATCGAAGAAGGAAAGAAGCAAATCGTTCACAACAAGAATGGAAACAACAAACAACATCTTCACAATCCCAAAGTGCAGCTGCTAATTCTGCTGGTACTAGTGGTTATGTTCCTGCCGTTCATAATCAATATCAGGTAAAATATATTTATCATACTATTATTTGTTAACATAAATCTAAGTTTCTCACAACATAGTCACATATCTAATATTAGTAGATAGCTTAAAAATATATTTATTAAAAAAAAATCATTAATATATTATTATTACAGGCACCTCCACCTCCGAATACAAGTCAACCACCACCACCTTTACCTGCATATAATCAAGGATACAATAATTACAACTATAATTATGGGCAAGGCTATGATTACAGCTATCAGCAACCAACTAGTTATCGCAGTGTAAGTTAATTGGAAAAGAATAATATCTTTTTAATTTAGTACGCATAATTGCATTAGAAAATAGATGTATAACTTATGATTGCAATGTTGGATGATTGTGTGATTTTATGTTCGATTTTGTAGTAAAATATTATATTAATTATCTTAACACTGTGATATAAATAAGTTCTATATCAAGATGTTTAAGATGTATATGGGTTTTCTAAAGCTCATGTATAATTAATGATACTTTTTTATATACGCGAATCATTATATTATTACGCGATTTGGAAACGATAGTGTGTCGAAAAATGATACACCATTTTTCTTCTTTTATACTGCAAGCTCTGCAGCTCCATCAGTAAGTATAACATTCGCGTTATTTATTTTATTGGTAACAACATCGGAAACGACTATAATTGACCTGATGATTCATCTTCAAGAATCTTCCATGTATTATCCAAAGTTCTGATTTGAATGTGGACAAGTAAAGGTAAGGGTTAAAAGAAGCACCATTCATGTATTTGAAATTGAATGAACATATTAATTCTGTTAGGATTATCCTCCACCGAATTGGCAAGGAAATCAGGTACCATATAACAACCAACAACCACCACCACCTCCTACATTGACAACGCAGCAAGAATCATCACGAGCTGTGGATAGTGGATCTTCTAGTTTAGTAACATCTTTAGCAAGACCTGAGGATGTAAAAAAAGAAGGTATGATATAAGATAATAATATACTAATAAATGCAAAAAGTTTGAAATGTATTTAAAACAAGAAGTTGATTTTAACATTAATACAGAATTGATTTTAACATTATTCTCTTTTTATAATGGATTATATTACAAACAAATACTTTAAGTAATCCTTCATATATTTATGATATATTAATCAACTAGTTTAATTTAAAGAAAACTGCTATTACAAATATATTTTATAATATATCTGTACTTTAAAATTAATCACACGACAGCCATCGCAGCTGAAGTGAAACAACAAAAAGCAACGCTAGCTAAGCAACGTGAAGAATATGTCAAGAAATCGGCAACGTTACAACGTGAGCTGGAGATTTTACGACAACAATGTGATGAGATTGGTAAAGAAGGTGGCAGAGAAAACAATCGTATAATAAAAGAAAATCAAAAACTTCAGGTGAGATATAAAATATATATTCTAAATGATATTTTATTAATATGTTTACTCAATTTGAAAAGTAATATTTACTTATCCTAATTGTTAAAATAATTTAAAAATATGATAAATAAATATTAATTGTACATGGTTCTCTATTTTCAGATTGAAATACAAAATAAAATGAAGTCAATACATAATGTAATTGATATGCTCACTGGAATCATTGGTGATAAAGCCACAGTAGATGATTTAAAAAGCAAGTTTAAATTAGAATTGAATAAACGTTCAAAAAGTCCAAAAGAAGACTTCCCTACAGGAAAGTCTGATTCACCCGATAGATCATCAGTAACGGATTCCGATAAAGAATGTAAAGCTGATAGAGAAGGTAGAGAAAGGCGATCTCCTGAAGATTCTAAACCCATGTACAATTTCATACATTATGATCCAGAAATGCATTGGTGCAAAGTTTGCGATATATTCCCTAAAACGGCAAAGGAATATTTGAATCATCTTCATAGCAATGAGCACAAAGAAGTTTGCTTAGTAAGTGACAATATTTTATTTTTCCTTTCATTGCTGTTGTTAATTCATCGTTTACAAGTAGACTTAGAAAATTCTGTGTAAAATTCACTTTGACAAATAATATTTATCAGTTACTAAAACAGGAACCAGAAATATATGCAATTATTGATTTGAATTACAAGAGAACAAATGGATTCGGTTAGGAGTATGTCTTTATAAGTCAAAAAATATTTATAAGTGGATGCTTTATTACACTAATGAGCTATATATGCAGGTACTTGGTACATAGTCTGATTGATGCATCAAATCAATACCTACCAAAAAGTACCAAACTTTTTACAGTGAATATTAAGAATTATTATTGAAATCATGTTTCATGCTACAGGAACGCAAGATAGTTGATATGCCATGGCATGAGCAGAATGGAGAAGGAACAGAAAAAGAAGTGCCCTTTTATCCAGGACTACCAACGAAAAGAACACCAATCAAAGGTATGGTTAATTTCAGTGGGTAATTACTAATAGAATACAATTCCGTAGCTTGTGCACAGACATTGTGTTGTCCGGTATGTATTGAAGAGCTCTATGCATATATACATTGCTTATAAATTTTCTTCTGATATTAAATACAATAAATTTAACAAAATAAAGTGTTAATTTTGTCCAAACAGTTTTTAGAGGTAATAAGATTTGTAAGATTTGGCAGGTAGAGCCTTCTTCTAATTCAATTATTATTTGAGTATATATACTTTACATTCTGTTTGGATTACTAATAATAAATTTATTAGCAATGTTATATGCTCTATACAGATGCACTGGATTTTAGACTACTTTGAGAGGCGCAACTTCAAAGAATTTTGAAATTTTGGTTTGTCTCTTAATGAAACTGTTTACCTTTCTCTCTCTCTCTCCCTCCCTCTCTCTCTCTCTCTCTCTCTCTCTCTCTCTCATATATAAGCACTTATTTAAAATCACCATGTATAGGCTTGTGTCTGGTATCAAGATGTGATATCTGCAAATAATGTTAACGTACATACACAGTGATGGTGTTAGTGAAGATATATATTTTACATGATATCATGTTTAAATTTATTCGTACTAATTAATAAAAAACTACAGAAATATGTGAACAAGTAAAATATATAAATATGTAAACGTGATGTATTATATGAAAATCTTTGTAAAATATACTGTAAATGTTTATTATATGAGAAAAAAATTAGAATTATGTTGATGCAAGTAAAAATAATATTAGTTAAACAATTACAGTATATTCCATTTTTTACAACTACAGTTATGTAAATTATATGTATTAATACTGTTTGTACTACTTGTATGATAATACGAAAAAAGCAATAAAGGTTTTTTTATTCCTCTTTCATTTCCAGCGAACATCGTGGGACTTGATGAAGAATATTTAATGTATTCAAGTATTTGTTGATCAGCATTTAATATATTATTTTTGTTTTCAGTGACATGAATGTGTCGTGGCAGAACATAAGGTCATTCTTTATGAACTTACAATTGTTTACATATTTTAAAGTTTAAGTAATGCTAATTAAAATATTATTTGATTATAGGACTACAGTTCTTCAGTGCAGCAACTGCATGGTACTGTAAGCTCTGTAATTCCTGGATTGGAGATCTTCATTGCGCGAGTTTGCATCTGAAATCTAAAAGACATTCTGAAAATTTTTCTGTAAGTAAATTAAACGTGCTCGGTTTTTTTGAAAAAAAAAAAAAAAAAAAAAAAAAAAAAAAAAAAAAAAAAAAAAAAAAATTTATATTTTTCGCAGCGATTTGTTGAACAAAATCCACATTGGGAAACGGACTGGATGGCTGACCGTGAGAAAGCCTTTTCAGAAGAAAAACACAAACAAATACAAATGGAATTACAAAAACAAAAAGATGATGATCCACCACCAAAGTCCAAAAAATCTAAGAAAAATAAGAAAAAGTCGAAAAAGTCCAAGAAACGTAGAAATAGGAGTAGTGCTAGCGATACGTCTAGCGAATCAGAGAATTCAGAATCTGATTCCGATCAAGATATGTCCAAGAGTATACGTGTTGCTATGAGAAATAAAATGAAAGCTTCTACTCAAGCAATTCTCAACGAAGAAATCGATTACCATAGAATCAAATTAAAAGGTCATTGGTCAAAAAATGTACAAGTTCATCAAGCAACTACTCCAGAACAGCAACCTGTAGAAGCAGACGATCGGCAACTTTTAAATTCAATCAGAGATAAATTAAAAGCTAAGCAAGAAGAAGAAATGAAATCTATAAGTAATAGAACACAAAGTCAAGAAAAAATGATAATGGAAGAAGAAGAAGAACAAGAGCAAAGTAGCTTTTCTAAAAAATCTGAAAGTTTGGAAGCCTGGGGTCCAAAAGAACCACCGAAACCATTTTGGATTAAAAAAGATGAAGACAAAGTACAACCTCTACCGAGCAAACCAATTGAATTACCAAAACCAGAAGAGATGCCTAAACCACACATGGGCTTTTGGACAAAACAACAGGTAAATATGACTCTTAAACCATCGGAAAGCAAAAGCACTGAAAAAGAAGAAGAAAGAGAACGCGAGAGAGATAGGTATAAAGATGATCGCGATCGTAAATATGATAGAAGAGAAGATAAATATGATCGATATAGTAGGTATGACAGAAGACGAGGAAGAGATCGAGATAGGGATAGGGAAAGAGATCGCGAAAGAGACAGGGAAAGAGATTATTATGAGGATAGACGAAAGCGAGATGTAAATGAATCACCGAGACGAGAAAGAAGTTGGCGCGATAGTCCAAAAAGAAATTATGAAAAATATGATAAAGATAGAAGAGATGATAATTCATCAAATGACGAATCGAAATTTGAGAAAAAAACAAATGAATCGGCTTCTAAATCAAAAAAAGGTGGTGTTCAATCTAAAAAGTCAGCACAGGTGGCAAAAGGTAAATTACCTTTTATTGGTAGATTACCGCTATTCAAAAAGAAAACCGAAGAACCGAAGTTACCTGAAAAAGATATTGCTCCATTGCCTTATCAACAAAGCAAATTTGAAGATACTCCCAAAGTTCCCAATGAAATAATAAATCCACCCGGAGTGGTACATATAACAAAATTGGCAACACCGGTTAATTTAAACAATAATGCAAATCAAGCGAATAAGACTCCACCAATGAAGATATTAGTTGCCCCGCCTCCACCTGTTTTAAATGAATCGAAACCGACCCAACAAGTTGTCGATATGGAGATCGAAGATCAATCTGAAGAAACTGTTATTGAGCAACCAATAATAGAGCAACAAAAACAAACACAAAGTACAACAAAAGTGACAGTACCTTCTCATCCTCCTCCACCTTTAAATCGGCCACCACCACCATTCCCTTCAAATCAACAACAACAACAACAGCAACAACCACAATCGCAACAACAACCAACGTCACAAGCACAGCCACAACCACAGCAACAACAACAACAGCAACAGCAACAGCAGCAGCCCCAACAACAACATATACAAAATAGGCCAACATTTACTCCAAGTAGACCTATGCCACCTCCATTTATGTCTACTCCACCGCCGTTTATGCAAACAGCACCACGTTTTTCACCTCATCAAGTTTTGCGGCCTCCTATGCAACCACATCCGCCTTTCGTTACAAATCCTCCACCCCAAATTCAGAATCCTCCAACCTTTATTACAAATCATCAAAATCCTCCACCTCCTACGTTACCGTCTGTGGAAACGGTAACTCATGATATATCGGATATACCAGAACCTACCGAGAAACGACCAGATCCAAGCATTCCTTTACCTGACGACTTACAAGAAGCTTTGAATATTATTTTTCCTAAAGAAGAAACAGAAAGTAAACAGCAAAGTCAGCAAGAAAGTAACGTTATGTATTCATCTATGTACAGTATGTTAGGCTGCGTTGGGTATGGACCAGAATACATGGATCAACCACCGCCCGAGATAACTCAAGCGGAAGTGGAAGCTGATACGCAACCTGGTCCTGATGACCTAAAAATGTTAGGTATTGATGAAGGAGACACGATTCTATAACATTGTTCATAGATAATTTAATCTTCGCATTAAAATACAAAGATTTTTTATGATAAGGCAAGATTAAGTAAAAGCCATTCGTAGGTAAATCACTTTGATTCATTGTCTCGTTATTAGACACTATTCAGATATTCTTTTGCTTTAAGAGTTGCATTATGTTGTTCAGTACTAAGGAAGAAAATGTATAACAAAATCAGAACTGGAATGATTATTCTGATAACTCGGTACACAACTATTTCATGGAAGAATTTTAATCAATGTCATTCATTGTTATTGATTATAATGTCATTCCTTTGAACACAAATAGAGTTTTCACCAAAATAAGTTGTACGTTATATTTTACCTTATTAAAAGATCCTAGTATAATTATTCAATATGTATATCAACATCTTTTACTGTGTCCAATTTAAAAACTAATAAAAGTATTATTACAAATTAGAAGTTTTATAGGACACGTATATCTTTATTATATAAGGATCATATAAAAATATATATTTTCACTATTTAGTTTATTCAATAACCATTAACATTGACATTGTAGCATATCTAAGTAATGGCGTAGTTTATTTGGGTTTTTTCATATTAAAGCAAACTCTACTTAATAAAATTATGTGCAATGGCATTTATGTTATCATTTCATAACAAAATTTTATATACAAATTTTTTTTGCTTACTTTTTTCTTATATGAGTATAATTCCGCTTATTACAATGAATATACTTCATTTATCGTAAAAAAAATTCTTGATGTACGTATGCTTATTTATACGAAATTTCTATCGAACAATGCTTATGACAATATATTTGGAATGCTGATTTTCATTGGAATGCTTCTAAAGTAAAGCATATTAAATACAGTAGTAAATACTTTGATATAGGAAAAAACATTCCATGTTATAAAATCAAATTATAAATGTTATGAAACAATGCACATCAATATTGTTGCATTGAATTATAAAATTTAAATTTGAAGAACAAGACCTGCACTTGAAATATTATCACCACCGCCGGCAGTTTGAGCTGCTTGTGTACAAATTAACACGGGAGCCACACATACTTCAATAGGAATGTTTTCTTTTTCTATAAGTAAAGTCTCTTCCCAACAAGAAACTGGTTTATCAACATCCAAAGGTATTCTCATACCATGAGTATTAGACGTTGAAAAGCTTTCATCCATAACCAATGATGCTTTTCGAATATCAATCTGAATAAAAAAAAAACATAAGTATTGAAGATATGATTAGAAAAGAATTTCATTCAAATGAAGTTCTAATATTACTTACATTGCTTGTTGCACAAACATGTCTGTGAGCTGTTAAAGATGCTTTAGCTGCTGCAGCCATTGTGTTTTTCCAAACAGTATCTTTCACAGTAAATATTGCTTGGTATGCTAAAGTATGTACATGCATACGAGTAAGTAAGCGTGAATTAGAAATAGACCTTCCTCTTAAACGTATGAGTTTGAACAATGTTCTCATTTGATCTAAAACTGTAGCAACTCTTGGAGTTGAATTAGCAACTAATGAAATGTTGCCATAATACATAGAATTGTATAAATTAGCTATTTCTTGCTCGTTCATTCCTAGACTATCAGCAAAAGGAATAACTAAGTTACAAAGTTCAGAAAGTAAATTGTCATCAACAAATGAGGCCATTTCAAAATGTATTTTTGTATCTAATGGTCTATTAATCATTTGTTTATTTATGTTCCCAAGAATTCTTTCACGTTCTCCTTTACACAAAAAGATAAAGAGTTACATACAATTTATAAATGTATAAAATTATATAAATGCAAAAATTGTTACAACTTACACAGTGCTATATAGTCACATTACCTTCTCTAAATGGATAATTATCCATCATTTGCAAACCACTGACTACAAGTAAATCAAGGTTTGTAGCTGATAGAATTTTATCAAAGGCATTAAAAGAACTAATAACTGGATTATTTTCATCATTGTGAATAATATACCTAATAGATATTATAGAAATGTAAATATAATTATGTATAATCATATATTGTAATATTCTAACACCATTATATATTATACTTACCTATTTGCTCTAGTACTAGAATAAGGTCCCCAATTATCTCCACTTTTGTATTCTAAAACTAAATGAACATCATCACGTTTTACTTCACCACCAACAACACTAATAACTTGTGGAATCATTTGATGCAATGATTTTGTTAATTTTGCAGCTAATATCACATCACAGCCTTCTCTTGCAAATCGTAGTGCCATTATTGCTGCATTTCCTCCAATTGTTGAATAGGATGAAGGAAATGCACGAGCTTTGTTAACTAATTGATCGAATAATGTCCGATTTGGCATGTATCGCCTGAAAGAATTATCCATTATTATAAAGATTTCTATTAAAGAAAAAAATCAAGATTACTTACTCAGCAGCAGCACCATGGCGAAAATAATAAGCAAAACTCTTTAAAAGTTCTTCTTCTGTATTGATTTCATCAAAATGTTCTGGCAAGCCAATTTTATCTGAATAATGTAATAAATGCTTTGCATCAACATATGTATCTGTACATATACCATAACCTACAGCGATTTTAGGTTTGTTTGTAATAGAATGTTTGTTTTCTATCCTTTCTAAGCCATGTAACAAAGCTGACAGACGTTTTTGTAATATATCCTCAGAATTTCTGTAATATAAACCGGCTAAAACAGCCAGTACTGCCAAAAATGTTCCGAACCTTAGTCGCTTGTTAATTCCCATATTGAATGTGGAATCTATTCGTGAAAACTATAGATATATATATATATATATATATATATATATATATATATTTTTTTCTTTCGTTTATACAAAAATTACAATGTGACAGTTCTGACAGCGTTGCATTGCCCAGTCAACTCTTGAGAATACATTTAACGACTGTGGGGCTTATGAGAGATTAGATTTGCGCATGACAAACAGACCAAAGTACTTACACGATTACTTTTAAATTCTGATGACATGCGATTTTTATGCAGAAAAACGCATATCATACTACATCTATTTATGTATGTTTATATTTTTACAGTTGAAACAAATTAAATTCATTTTTTTATGAATATCTATAATTTACGTTCAAATAAATTAAAAAATAAAAGAAAAATCTATTGTATCAGTTCCTATCAAAAAAAGATAGGAAGCGATAGAACATTATAAATATGTATATAGTTCAACCATAGAATAATAAACAAACTAAATGGAAACGTATCAATTGTGCATCTAAACGATCGTGTAAATAATTTCTACAATGATCAAATGATTTATTTTCATTCAATAACCAATAGCTTTTTCTCTTCTAAATACATATACTTAACATCAAGTTTTAAGGAGAACAAACGAGAGATTAAGCTTTTATACGCGCTGCTGTAGATCTGAATTATAAAATGAGTATTCATTTTATTTTATTCTTAAAAGAATTAGACTTGTTGAAAGAATTAATTTGTAATTAAGTGGATTATTATTAATCGATATGTATGTAATGTGAAAAGAAACAACACAATTTTTTGATTGTAAGTTGATATCGTATAACATTTTATAGGTTAGAATTATAAAATCGATTAAAAATTTTCTTTGAAATATTAATTTGATTTGAATGACGACTTAATTTATATATGAAAAGATGAAGTATTGCAGAAGAAAAATGCTAAAATGTGAAAGACGAGAAAATCTAATACAAAGGAATACAAAATTCAGAATTAATTTTATCAAGTGACATGTTTGTAAACAAATGATTTATTTTGTTCTACAACAAGTCTTATTTAATTTCACTTTATAGGTACGTTATACACAAATCATCAGTAATTACCCTGCAATAATCATACGTTTCATTAAAAACTATCAATATCATTGTAATGAGAATGATCGTAGAAAAATCTTTCTTAACACAACCATGTCATAAAAAAATATAAAAAAAAAAATATAATTATGTGGTTAGGTGTTTTCAAACTGACTCAAGACAAAAAAAATTATTTAAGTCAGATGAATATAAGAAAGTTAGATGATAGAAATGAGTAAAAAGCTTTCTGTGGATACAGATTGGACTTCAGGGAACAAATATATAAAAAGTTCATTGCATCAATTTTTTACTGTCAACAAGAATAATCATAACGTTGTATCTGTAAAAAAAGAAGCAGATTTACAAGAGAAAAAGCGTAACTTTCAAGCCTTAAAGAATATGAAACATTCTGAAAATTCTACGAATAAAGAAGAAAAAATAAATTATGAAGAAACTTCTTCAAATATAATAACAACAGTAAGTACTATATAAATTATATCTATGTATATATTAATAATCCTATTATAGTACCTTTCAACAGTGATCATAATATATTTTACAGAATCATAAATCACAATCTTTAAACTCCATGTCAACTAAGATTATTATTAATCATCATGAAAATGCACATATACAATCGGAGATTGACAGTATACATGAAACATTGTGCCGCAGAGGTCAAATTGATGTTATAGAAATGCCATTAGAACAAACATATTTTTATAAGTACTTTTTGGTTTATGAAGACTTACCATCGAAATTTGTAGTCTTACATGCTCTACACAGTAACACAGCAAAAGAAGTAGCAAATAAGTTACTAGATATATTAGCAATTATTGGGGCTCCTCAAGTTCTACAAAGTGGAAATGGACGAAATTTTGCTGAACAAATTGTCAGAGAATTACGTATTTTATGGAAAGATTTTATTATATTACATGGAAATGTGTGCAAATGCGAAGAAGATAGCAGAGATTTTAAAAATTTATTAAAATGTTGGTTAAACAAAAATCCTGGAAAAACATGGTATGAAGGCTTGAAATTTATACAAATCTTTCAAAATTCAACATATCGTTGTCAAAATGGTAAAATACCATGTGATGTATTATTTGGACAAAATGTTCATCAAGAGTTTCAAAAATTAATCATCGCTAAAAATACAACAAATGATATGTGGACAGAAGAAGAATGGATAAATGTTACATTAAATAAAAAACAAAATAATACTATTACATTTGATAATTTGACTCATATTTCTGGGAATATAATTTCAATAAATACAACTGATACAGATAAAAATGATAATGTATGTATATGTATTATTAAGGTAATATTATAATTCATATAGTAGTAATTAATTTATTGCATATTTTTTATTATTTCAGTGCCATATTGAATACGATGATGTGTCATATAACAATCATAAAAACAATCATGATGATTCTTTTCAATTTCATAAAAACTCAAATAACTTTAAATTTGTTAGTGTTAAAAGTGAAACATTTTTGGATAATTTACAAATGGAAGATTCAACATGTGCAGAACCAAATATTGAAGAACGTAATCTTTGTCTAAATAATCAAAATTTGACATGTAAAATTTGTCATAAACAATACATGAAACTGGGACATTTGAAAAATCACATAAAAACTCATATTAAGAAACGACAATTTGATTGCACATTGTGTAATAAAACATTCCAAATCTTGAAATTATATGAAAAACATATGCAACAGTTTCATGAGAATTATCAACAAAATAAAAGTCATACAGATTGCATAAAAAATGATAATAGCTGTAGTAAATATACTGATATAAATGTTAGTAAACAAAGAAGTATGGAAACAGAGGAAATTCCAAAGATACATAAATCAATTATGAAATCTCATCAAAGTAGTAACATAGTACTGAACCATACGAATAAATGTGTTAGATCTATAAAAGAACCAAATTCTATCAATGGAAGACAATTTTCCAGGAAGAAAGAAGAAAATAGAATATCAAGATTGAATGGAAATCCAACATTAGAATGTTCATATTGTAAACAAAAATTCAGTTTTCCTAGTGTATTAAAAAGACACATGCGCTCTCATACAAATGAAAGACCTTATGTTTGTAAAGTATGTAATAAAAGTTTTAAACAATTAGGTCATCTTAGTCAACATTCATTGACACATAAAGATTATAGATCTTTTCAATGTGCAATATGTTGTGTTAAATTTGAATCTCTGGATTTACTTAAAACTCATTCTCAATCACATCAAGGTGAATCAATACTAAAGTCAAAAGAAATTTATCGTCTTTTCGAGTGTGATAATTGTAAAAAGGTTTTTACAACAAAGAGTGTGTTAGAACGTCATATATTTACTCATACACACGAGCGTCAATTTGGATGTAAAATATGTGGTAAACGATTTAAGCAAGCTGGTCATGTAAAATCTCATATGTTAGTTCATACTGGAGAGCGAAAATTTGAATGCACTATATGTTCAAAGAGATTTAGCTTATCAAATTCACTAAAAAAACATATGTATATTCATAATGGTGAAAAACCATATCAATGTGATGTATGTGGAGCGAGATTTCTTGAGAAAAGAAATCTTAATGGACATCTTATGACACATACAAATGAAAGGCCATTTTCTTGCAAAATATGTGGCAAACGATATACGTTAGCAGATACGCTACGTCGGCATGTCAGTGCTGCTCATGAAGATGGTCGAACATATCAATGTGAAATTTGTGCAAAAATGTTTAAACAGCTTGCACATTTGTCTGTTCACAAGAAAGTACACAATGATGAACGTCCTTTCCAATGTCATCTTTGCGAAAAAAATTTCAAACACAAAAATGTTCTCAAATCTCATTTAGCTATTCACGCAAATATTCGACCTTTTGAATGCGACATTTGTAAAGCAACATTTGTTAGAAAAACTAATCTGCAAACACATATAGCATCAGCACATATGAATGAACGTCCATATGCTTGTACAATTTGTGGTAAACGTTTTAAGCAAATAAGCCATTTAAATGGTCACGTTGTTGTTCATAGTAATTCAATGCCTTATCAATGTGATTTTTGCGATCGTCGCTGTAACAGATTGGATAATTTAAAGAAACACATGCGTCTTCATACAAAAGACAAAGAATAGATAAATAAAAGTTACGAATTCAGTATTTTTAATACTGAATATCTTATTAATTTATGCTTTAATTCTATAATTGTAAATGCTTTATATAAATTGCTTTATATTTACAGAATGTCATGAATATATGAAATATATTTGTAATTTTATATAGGATTATAATAATTCCTTGTGGGAAGTTATTCAATTTAAAAATTTTTCATGGTACAAATATTTGGCACTATATATGTATGTGTGTATGTGAATTAATGAGCTTGTAACGTTTTACATTTTATACCATAAGTTAGTAAGTTCATTTAATTGAATACTTGCTTTATCTTCATTATTAATTGATATTGAATTATATTAGTCCAATAACAAATTATAATCAATTATATATTTTTTCTTTTTATTCCTAAAAGTGAATGTAATTAGATCTTATAAATAGTATATGTTTATAATAATAATATTTTATATTACATAATTCTTTCTATTTTAATCAATGCATATAAACTTCAATATTCTTATAATACATTTAAATTTGTATTTAATATTTAATAACTGTATAGATAGTTTCTAATCATTTGCAAATTTTCCATAAGACAAAAATGTATTGAATTAAATATTTGCCATTAAATATTGCCTATAAATTATATTGTGTAATAATATTAAGGAAAGACATAGTTAATTAAATTTTTTCTAATAAAATTAATAAGGATATAATATTATTAATAAAATTTTATTCCAGAATTTAACTTTAATTTTCTCAATTTTCTTGAGTATTTGTACTTTCATTTGTTAATTATTTACTGCTTTCATTATTTATTTCCAATATTTCTGTTTGAGAAAATGTTAAATTATTTAACTTTTTAAGAATTTTTATTAATCGATTTTTTAAAATGATCTTGCGGGCAGCTTCAATAAAAATGTTTATTTTACAATAATATAAAGACCATTTTTTATTGGTATCTAATGGAATTGTAGTTTCTGGATACTGAAATAAAACAGAAAAAATAGTTCATGTATTTGTCAAGAATAAAGCAATATAATAAAACATACTTTTAAAGCAATTCTAAGTATTCTTTGTTTTATTTTTATAGATTTATCTCTATTAATTAACTCTTTAAACTGTGTTGTAATTGTTGAACATTTGTAATAATTCCAATTAAATTTGCGTTCCATCATAATTATTTGTAGTTCTTCGATAGAAAGAAATTTGGCATTAAAACCAATTTTTGGTTTATGATGAATCATTGCTCGATTATTTTCTTTGCGATAGACTTCTGATTTATATAAAAATAAATCTTGTAATTTTAATTTATGTTCAATCATTTCTAATAAATAAATATTTAAGGGACCTATCTGATAAAAAAAACATGATTTATTTTAATTCTTGGATTAATCAGTCATAATATAATAAATAGTATTACCTCTCAATTCATGTTCATTACAAAAGTTTTCATAGTATTTATCATAT
Organism: Vespa crabro; assembly: GCF_910589235.1. Taxonomy (NCBI): domain Eukaryota; kingdom Metazoa; phylum Arthropoda; class Insecta; order Hymenoptera; family Vespidae; genus Vespa; species Vespa crabro. Next base: position 5,935,464 of record NC_060956.1, on the reverse strand, counting down.
ATATGGTTTACTACTTGCATCATATGAATTTTGTACGACCATTCTAAAGATCTTTTTTCATACTGTTTATGTCCTTTATATATCATATCTGTTCTTCGTTTATTTTCTAATGTAGGGTATATTTTCTTTAATAGAATAGGTTTTCTCTTAGTTAGTTTATTTATCTTAGTTTCTATATATTTTTTATGTCTATATGTATTTTCATGTAGATTTCTAAATAAAGGAATAATATTTAGATGTAATAATAATACTTAATATATTTAACATTTTAAAATGGCAGTAATATTGCGACAATGTACCTTTTCAATCTTGGTTTAGTATGTGCATAAAATGTTACTACATGTGTTTTGGATAGTTCAGGTATATATATTTGTAATTCAAAATTTATAGTAATATAACTTAAAGGTCTATAAATTACCATAATTTCTGCAGGTTTACAATCTGGTTTTACATTTCCTAAATATAATACAAAATAAGAAAAACAATAAAAATAATAATATAAATTCTTACCTTCTAATGGATAAATATCAATACAAGGATTTTTTGTAAATGGTAAAACTACAAAAGAAACTTTTTTATTTGGGGCAGGATGTATTAATATAAGATGATGTACACTATAAAAAAATCAGAAGTATTTAATATTAGTTTTTATAATTTTTATAGTTTCGTTATAAGCAAGATATTTACATGTTTCCCAAAGGTACATTTCCAAAATTTATTTTTTCGAGAAAAATAGGCTTAAATGTAGAATTCGTGAATATTTGTGTTGTTATATTTTTTTCATTTAAACATCTAGTTTTTACGTCATTTATATTCGGGGATTCATATACAATATTTAAATTCATGTTGAAATACTTTTGTTATTAAGGTCAATAAAAATAATATTTAACGAACGATTGTATATAAATCGTATAATTACAAACGAAATTCTTTTGTTTCATTATTTATATCAAACGACTACTGTTTTCATGTTAAATTTAAATTATTAAATTTCAAATTCAATCGGTAAAACAGTCACTTACCATTAAGGCAAATTTCCCTCTCGATGAAAGAATTGCATTCAATAGTTTCTTGTCTAAAGTTTAGTGTTCTCTTCCTCTTGAGACATTCGAGTAGATACGAAAGCTTTCTCCTTAAAAAAATTATAAAAAATTTAATTATAAAAGATGTTTAAACACATAGTGCGATCTGTTATACAAAATGTTCCTCGAATGAGTAAGAAAATAAATATTAATATACTTTATAACTAAATAATTCTATAATACAAATTCTTACATAATAATATTGCATTTATAAATTAAAAATTGCGTTAATTTATTTCTGTATGTATATAATTTTTATTACACATTTTTCAAAATGTAAATTACATATTACTATATTCCAATAATAATAGTTAATTTGATCAAAGGTTAAATAATGTTATATATGGGTGTGTATATATATATATATATATGCATATGTTAACTATATTTTTATTTTTAAGATTAAAAGAGATTTGATTCAATATATTTCATAATAAACGAAAAAATGTAATTAATATTAATATACATACAAAAAAATGATATAATTATAATTCCTACTATATTTAATTGTAGTAGTATATTTTATATGTTTATAAGTAATCTAGAAAGTATGAACATTTAATAAGCCCACTAATAAAATTCATTAATTATATTATAAAAAGCATAAGAATGTTTTATAATTTATGATGAGTGATTATTATCTTACTTATAGGTAATCGTTCCTATTCAATTTATGGACCTACAAATTATAAACCACCATCAATGGATGACCTACCAGTTCCACAAGGATCATGGCAAAAAGCTAATGATAAAAAGCAGGCATCTTATAATATACAGTTAGCTGCTTGTCTTGCCATGACTGTAGTTACTTTCATTGTGGTAAGTAGAATCTTTTATACTTAATTGTTTATAATGCATGGAATATAAAAAGTAATATATATACATATATACATATATACATATATACATATATATATATATATATATATATATATATATATATATATATGATATTCTTTTTTCATAGGCTAAAACATCAGGATTAATTTACCTTAATTGGTATCCTCCTACTCCTAAGGATAAAAAAGAATAATGTAAACAAATATTATCAATAGTTAATTGTAGAAAAATGAACATTCTATGAACATCAAGTATTGTTGTTCCTTTCTATATATAATATTTAATTTGTAATAGAACTATTATAATATACAAGTTCAAAAATGTCTGTGTAAATTTATTGACATTTAACTTGAATAAAAAACCAATAATTTATATGATGCAACAAAATATCAAAAATGTCAAATGTTATGCTAAGTTAATGTTCAATCCATAATAAAATACATTATTTGTCTGCGTTAAAAAAGTTTTCCTTGTTCAATTAAGATTGTGCTTCTGCCTTTTTTTTACAAGATTATATTTATTTGTCTCTAAAAATTTATTTGTATTTACAGAAATATAATTGCTTTGTATTTCAGAAATTTCTTTTACAATTCTGTAGATATATCATGCTTTATAAAATAATTCAGTAAATTGAATTTTTATATATAAAGAATAATTACGAATGGCATGTAAAGCATGTATATGTAAAGCAATCGATGTAAAAGTAGCTGTAAAGAAACTTCTTAAAGAATTAAGTGCAAAAAATAATATTTTAGAATATTATAATATAATATTTTTATATGTGTATAAAGATAATTAATCAAAATCTTTAATAATCATATCAAAATAATTAAGTTTTCTATTGATGTTAAAATTTATTGACAAGTAAAATATTATTTTGTAATTACATTTATAAGAAACTTTATATTCTGTCCTATATAAACGTACTCTGATTATATATTTTTATTTTTTTTTTTTAATTTTGTAATGCTTATTTTCTTAAATAAGAATAAGAAGTTTAGAAATTATTAGCAGATTGTCGTATCGACGAACCTTACATCATAGATATAAAATATTTTTAAAAACTTGTCACATCCTGCGTAAATCTGCATGTAAAGACTGAAAGGAATATGTCATATGGTAGCTGTAAGAATATATCAGGGAGAGACGATCTCTTCGAAGATGTTTACCTTGGGCCTTGAAAATATTTAAGAAATTGAACTGGAATAAGAAAAATAACATAAATGAGAGAAAATGACTACCTAACTTAGACTACTTGGCAGGTTTGTTAAGTTAAGAGAAAAAAATTTCCACTATTTCACATCGCCATACCTCGTGAACTGCATAGCTTTTATTTGTATTTTTTGCTTTTTTTTTTTTCAAAAGTAATCAACTAGTTACTACTTAATCGAAGTCGTCAACAATTATATTCATCTTGGCTAGAAAATTAGATTGGGTAATAAGAACCAGATCTTGGGTATAATGTTAAAAGGCACTAAACTAAAGAAGAAAGATCTTTAAGGACTCCATAAAAACATCAGATCTTGGTAGTATGCTCTTAAGCACATTATAAGTGTTATATAAGTGTAACAGATCGATAAAGTTTGGGAAGGTATGTTCTACTACTTCCCCTATTAAGGATGATAAGGAAAAGAAAGTAGTAATAATAAATGGCCATGATATGATTTATTTTTATAATTATTATACATATATATAATATATTGAGATTAATACCACTTCATACATTTGTAATCTTTTTCCAAATTTATATTCTACCTAATCTTGATATTAAATTATATTGAAAGGAAAAATCTTATTGGAAAGAAGATTATTATATTAATATAATAATTGATGAGTAAATCTATGTTATATATCAATAACTATGTAAGTATATAAGAGTATATAAGAGTATAAAATTAGATACTTTTGTAATTAAGTAAGCATAATTTGACACTTGCATATTCTTTTATACTTACATAGTTATTAATATACAGCAGATTTGTCCACCAATTATTAACATAAAATATTTCCAATAAGAATTGTGCTTTCCATTATAATCCAATACTATGATATGGTAGAATACATATTTGTTAAAATTTTAATTACAAATACATGAAGTGTTATGTTAATCTATATTACATGTAATAATAATTATAAGAATAAGTAATGTTAGATCTAATTATCATTACTACTTCTTGTTCCACTTTGGTTGAGTCCTCAATAGGGAAAAAAACTGTATAAATATTATGAAACAGTTTTATAATATTACTGCAAAAACTGTGTAAATATTATTATAAAAAGTTTTTAACAAAATACACAAGTGAAGTAAAATATTATTTCATTTAGAATTATGTAGATGCTATAATATAAAAATAATATAAAATCTATAAAGAATAAAATTTATATTTATATTTATATGTTAATCAATTATACCATACAATAATTAACTATTATAATTTTTCCACTATTTGACATCGCCGTGCCTCGTGAACTGCACAGCTTTTATTTGTATCTTTTGTTTTTTTTTTCAAAAGTAATCAACTAGTTACTACTTAATCGAAGTCGTCAACAACTTTTCCTGGACAAAAGCAGTATCACTGTTATAAAAACAGTATAATGATTAAAATATACCAACCATGCTTTGTATAATACAAGTAGTAAAACTTTAGGTAATTTCATATTAATAGACTTTTATTAATTTCAATATTTAATTAGTTTGTTTAAAAGTTAAAGTGAATCACATTCTGCGTACAAATCGCGCGCATAAAAATATGTATATATATACGTGTATATATATATATATATGTATATATATATATATATACATATATATATATATATATATATATATACATATGTATATATATACATATATACAAATGTATTTATGAAGAAAAAAGGAAAAAAATTTTTTTTTCTCTTTTCTTTGTAGTTGTTTCCAAAATAATTTGGCTCATATATTTTTATAAGAAGTTGCACAAGTTGTAGTATACAAACGAGATTGTAAAGATTTCAAGTATCAAAAAAATCATGATTTATAAATTTTTAGAATATAATGTCAGTTAGATTCTTTTTTAAGTTGTTATGCCTTCTTTTTCTTAATGAAATTTTATAAATTAATAATTCTGAAAGAAAATATAAATGCTTTATCAACATTCATTAACAGACATTAATATTATTTTGAAGTAAAATATTAATATCTCGTTTGTAATAGATGCGAATTATATTTGTTATCACAATACAGTATAAAGTATACTGCAGATTTGCTGGTTTCACTATATATAATAACAGTATATATATATATATATATATATATATATATATATATATATATATATATATATATATATATATATATATATATATATATATATATATACTATATTTCATATACGTATATACAACATATTTGTAGAATAAATAAAATATATTAAATCATGAACTTAATAAAAATTTTTACGCATAATTACTACATACTGATCCAGCAGGTACATTTTCTAAAAAAATAAATACATCATTCACAAATGATTTAAAATTATTCTAGTAACAATTTAAAGAAACTTAGCATATACTATGTATAAGTAAGTAGAAATAAAGTTTAATACAGTACCACTTTGCACTGTAGATCACATTTCTTTATATATGTTTACTAATGTGTAAAATTTTGAACAATTGCAGAAATGTAATAATTTAACAATATTTTATATATAGCACGCATAAACGAATCACAATATTTTGTCTAGAATTTATCAGTGATCTACTTGGCACATAATGCTGTTAAAATAAATCAATATAATTTAGCAACTATGAAAATTTTAATAACTAAAGAATAGCTCAAGCATTTTAGCCATGCAAATGATACCGAAAATATTGATGAAATTCTTGATCCAAGGGTCAGCTTGGTTGATCTTCTACTATATGAATCTGTTCAATAGTATAAAAATTTCTATCAATAAAAGAAATCGATCCTAGTAATTACAAATAAAAAACCAGAAAATATTAATAAAAGTTTTACCTCAGATAAAATGGCCCAATTTTCGCTTTCACTATGCACAGTCAATCTGAGAACAGATATTCTTCCATATTTTTTGTCTACTGTTCCTTGAGCAATTCCAAGAGCATCAAATTTACCTATTTATTTATATATTTTTCATTAAAAATTCTGATTAAAAAATTTTATATGATTATATGATATCTTTAATATTAATCATATTGTTACTGACCTATAATAATATAACCATCTTCTGTTATATCATTATTATTTCTATCTATAAATTTAAACATTTCAGGTAACACTTCAACAGTTGTATTATAAAATCTATCAGATGGATGTTCGGGATTTCCACTTCTAAATAAGTACCTAAATTGAAATATATAATTAGTAAAATGATAAAAAATAATTTTAATAAAATATTAACCTTTTTATAAAAATAGAATGTGTAAATTTAAATTTTAGGTGATCTCCTGGTTGCGGTAATAGCCCCCAAAAGAATGATTCTCCTTTATAGGCTTTTTGCAATGTATATTGTTTGTATGGTTTAATTCGAGTTTCCACCATTGCATCCGGATTTTCATGTGCATAGTATAAAGTAATTTTGCCGAATTGTTTATCCTACGATTTAAATGTAATAACAATTAGAAAACACTTTGATTGCATATAGTATATAAACAGAGATGCGCGTACACACGTGGTTAAATTGGATAAGATACCTTAAGTTTTTGTACTTTCCCTTTCAACGAAGAATGTGTTCCTATATGTTGAAAAAGTGAAGGCTTATAATGTATCCAGAGTTCTGCTTTAGCCATCTTACAATGTTTCTACAATATATCAAATGTAAAAGGAAATAATTACAATAAAAAAAAAAAAAAGAAAAAATTTAATAAAAGTTTATTTAACTACAATTATACTTACACTGTCTTTATCGAGACTGCACACTTTTGTTGAAATTAAATGATCTAATAGCCAATCTACAGGTTTATCATTATGAAACATTAGAAAAAATTGGATTAACCATGGCAGTTCCACACATTTAAATAATTTTCCTAAACCACAAGAAAATATGGAGAATTCAATGATGTTATTGCTTATATTGTTATCATGTTACTTTTTATTATGAAATATATGATTAATTTAGATTAATATGAGTAAAACATACCTATAAATCCCAATTGACAAAAGTCCAATACAAACCAATTCTCTTTTGTGCTAACTTTTTGTAAAGCAAATGATTTCATAGTAGTTATAAAATTTTTTTTAGCTAAAATATCATCTTCTAGTTGTATATAAAACATTCCTTTTGTCTGAGCATATGACATGAGAAATGCAAAATCCAGATTTTGTTTTGACCTCCAAACCACACGTTGATGATCATCTCCTAAAGTATCTCGCAATTTAGATAACTGTGGATAATATGATGAAGACGGAGATATCACATCAATTACTCCAGTTTCATATTCATTTGGAAATCTAGAATAATTTAATAATAGACAACAGAATGTGTTTTAGTTATTAATAAAAAACAATACATAACACACACGCGCGCGCGTGCGTATATATATATATATATGATAATCTTTTCAGACCTTAATCTTATGATAATTTTTTTAGTGTGATGATTTTTTAAATTGATAATAAATGTCTGTAATATTTCCATGCTGTATTAGTAAGTGTAATAGTTTAAGTATCAAATATAATTATATAAATGCAAGAAGCAATCTATCACTACAGTACTCTAATCTAATGATTATAATACATATAATTCAGTTGCTATGAAATAGGAGATATACAGACATATCCAAAACATGTTCATTTAAATTCAGGTAGATCATGTAAAAAATATAGACTTACTGTACTTCAATTTGCTTTGCAACATAAGTCACATAATCCAAATCTGTCTATAAAAAAAGGAACGTATTAACTAGATTAAAACATAAGTAGATTTAAAGCAACTTAAGTAAATATACTTACTTCAGCTACTAATACTATTATCAAGGTATCAAGTATTTCTGCAGGGCTCATACGATCTATTAAATTTTTTAATGTAGCCATTAAATAGCTCTGCACTTCTCTTTTAACAGTTGGTATACCTAATACCATGCTTACTCCGGAACGTCCTTTGCTTTGTATGAATGCAGGACGCAAACTATTCGGATCATTTAAAAAATGTGGAAGAAAGTTGTATATAGATGGTAATTTTATATTTGTTATATTAGATGTACCATTATTGATCAGATATTGAAGATCAGGTAAAATATGATTGCTTTCTACTAATTGTAGTAATTGATGTGATAATATATTTATTTCTTCCTGGCTACTGATATACTTGGCATGTAAATGTTCAAGCTTTACTTGTAATTCAGCGATATTATTCTGCAACATTGTTTCTTCGTGCAAATCCGATGAGGACAAAAGATTTAAAATGGTACATGGCACTAATACTATTGACAATATGATAATACATCGTCTTCGTATAGAACTCAGAGCTACGATATGAGACATCATTTTTATGTTAAACTACATGATGATTACACTCATAACCTTATGCATAGAAGAATGTCTTTTGTATAAAAACACCAAACGGTTGTCGAATAGCTTTCATATTAATTTCACTCACACTGATTTATATAACAGATACAAAACTCTATATATAATAGCTACATATATATTTCCTCTTTTTTAGAACGCTATGCTTTTTCAACAGATATTCAAGATATTTCTGTCACGTTTTAAAAAGAAATAAATAACCATCTTACGAATGCTTGCATGGTTAAATTGAATAAGCTTATCTATTATCTTATCTATTATACTTTTTTATTAAAAATAATCAACAAAATCAAAATATCAATCTCTTGTCTAATCACTATTACGAATTATCTGATTATACTTTTGTTATATTTGTGATAATTTTATTTCTTTGTCGATTAGTTATCAGTTTACAGATAATCATTCTTTCTGTATTCATGCATCAAGGCGTTTTTCATTCTGCATTATGTATAGATTTGTATCTAGACCATTTGAAGATAAAAATATGTGATTAATTGATCGAACTTTCGTGAAAACTTTTAAAACATTTCCTTTGACGTTTTCATGTCTAACGAAGCGCGGATACATCTACATTCATTGAACGTCAACTTTACATGGAATTCTTCTCTTATAAGAACAGGAAGAAGATATATCTAGTATTTACATACATACCGGAACTGTACAATGAATTTGATAAAAAAACAACGGATTTTCTTAAAGAGATCTATGAAAATTAGATGATCGTATTTTTACTATTAAAAACATTCCTACTTAGGATGTATCGAACTACGATAGAAATAGAAAGTAATCAATGCGTTCCGTATTTAGAATAACTACTCAAATCAGTGTATGGTTATTTAAAAATACCGCCTTTTTTTCGCGCCAAATTCAATTCTCGCTTTTTCATTCTTTGATAAAACTTTCTACTTCGGTCAAATAGCTCTTGCAGAGTTTACTTAAATACCATAAGGACATTTTCAATTTATTAAACAATTTATCAAGCATATTATATTTATTTAAATATTTCATTTTTTAGATTAATAATACTAAATATTTCTACTTATGAGTAAATATTTCTGATAACCCGTTAGATAATTAGGAATAATGATTATCAAAGCAAATATAAAAATTATAATAAATTTTTTAGAAAACCTTCAAAAGCATGATGAATGTTTTAAGGGAGAAGATATTTCATATTAACGCAAATATATTTTTTATCGTAATGCAGTAAAGTATACCGCATACCAAAGTGACGTAGTATATGTACTTATAAACGACTTGAATGTAATTCCGGTATATATGAATGATCAGCCAATTAATCTAGATAGGAAAATGTTAAAGGTACATTGTATACATTATTATAGTATCTTATTTATTATATTAAAACTATCATGCTTTTTATTAGAGAATCCGTCGAAAGTATCGAAAAATCAAATCACTCTCTATTTATTTAGTAATAAATTAATCTCTATTTATTAAGTAATAAATTGTTACAAGTTACTTATCAATATCATAAAATCGCGAAATTCCAGAAATGTACCTTGCAGATCAGCTTAGAATTCAAATAGGATCAATTCAAATTCATTATTTGATTATAAAATATATTATGTTTACAATTTATTTGATACATATCTGGATAACAAAATGAGAGAATAAATATCATATAAAATCAACGGCAAGGACAATCACCGCAAATTACATTGCGTTCAATGTCGTTTAGTCAATATTGAATTCTATTTTTTACAAAGTAAGTGAGAGCAAAAGCGTGAGAGGGAGAGAGAAAAAGAAAGAAAGAGACAGAGAGAGAGAGAGAGAGAGAGAGAGAGAGAGAGAGAGAGAGAGAGAGAGTGGGGAAGAATAAACTCCTGGTCGATAGCTATATAGGCAGCCTAAGGAGCAAACGTTTCAGTGATGATGTCTCTTCTGTCAGGATTTACCCGTTTTTGATGACAGCACGGGATTAGCCTGACTCGGTTGCGACGTAGTCCCTTTTTCAAATGTCCGATCGTCACACGAACGTGCTTCTAGTTAAAATTTTCATATAGACATTATAATTTATAATCTATTTATTAAAAGATCATATAATAAATTTCTTATAGAAATCATTATATAATGTTACAAATTTTAAGATTTGAGATAAACGTCGACAGTGGTTGTTAAGCGATAAAAATTATTGTCTCTATATCTCTTTGTCTTTCTCTCTCTCTCTTTCTCTCTCTCTCTTTATCTCTCTCTCTTAATTTGTGATTACGAGTACATTCCTGTGATATAGATAATAATACAAGAAAATTATCTTATAATAACAGAAGATAAAGTGATCTCGTTGAAGTGTTAAAGCTGAAATTATTGATCGAATTATCGAGAGAATTTTCGTTTTACAAATATGTCGCCTCAAGAAAAACTTGCTACATCAACCGATTTAAATTTAACGGATCATGCCTGTGATACTTTATCTCGGACTTCAAATTCTACTGATAAACATGCAAATCGTAAGAATTCCTCGAAAGATCTTAAAAATCAACTTGCCAATGTGAAGGATCCGAAGGATATGGATTTCGATGATCTTCTACCTTACGTCGGGGAGTTTGGATTATATCAGAAGATTCTCTTCGTTATGATGATACCCTTTGCCTCGTTCGTTGCTTGGGTATATTTCTCTCAAATCTTTCTTACCCTAGTACCGGAAGGACATTGGTGTTGGATACCAGAGTTAGAAAATCTTACCGCCGAAGAAAGGTGAACACCACTAATATAAATTTACTTTTTTTTCCATATCTTAAAATAAATAATTTTGGAGGAACGATATTGATCTCGTTTCTCAAAGCCTTATTTCATTTTTAACAAATAATAAAGTCGGACATTTTAGAAAGCTACTAGGGATAGATAGATCATTACGACAAAGCGTGAATAAATGTTTGAAATCGTGCCAGGAATCCATGCTTTTATGTGCTGTTGCACCGGCAAATTGCGCCATCGGTCATTATCGATAGTTTGCGTTAAACATATATTTCTGTGATATCTTTCTTGACATTTCGGTTTCTCTCATAATTTTATAAAAAACATTCAAAAGAGAACATCACATTTAATATCATCTAAGAATACTTATACATACATATATTTTTCTACTTTCCCAACAAACACTTATAATCATTGACGATCGTTGTTATTTATCTGGCAACACGTACAAACATAGTTAATCTAGATATAATAAAAACGAAAATGTAAACATAAAATTACAAAATTCTTCATTCATGTGTTTATTGTCATTGATAATTAATATCAAGTGATAAAATAAACGTGGAATTTTTTATCATTGCCTACATAATTGAGATGAAATTATTTCTTGGAAATTTTTATTCACGATTTTTAAATACTTCAGAAAGAGAGAAAGAGAGAGAGAGAGAGAGAGAGAGAGAGAGAGAGAGAAAGAGAGAAAGAGAGATCAGGAATCTCGAACAAAAAGACTGAATAATGAAAGATACCGATGAGAGATTTCCGCGGAAAGCAACAATAGATCGAACGTGAATAATTTCCCACGATTAACAAGATATGGATAAGCTGAATTAATCGTTCTAACACGATCAATATATACTTTACGTATACAAAAAAAAGAAATTAAAATAGAAAGAAAGAGTATGTCCTCGTCTTTGTTGTCAAGGGCTAATGGTAAACTAAAAATAAATTTCCAATGTAGTTTTATTATATATGCGTCTTTCTAAATAATTCAAATAAAATGTTATAAATGAAAAATGCATCATTTTACGTATCCACTAAATGCAATGCAACAATGGGATCGTTCATTTAATTCGAATATCTTTTCGAGTATCTCTTTCGCCTATGATACATACATACGCTATACATACGCTATACATACGTGCAAATATGTGCATGCATAACGTTGATTATAAACTGATAAAATCGATAAGGTTACGGTACAAGGCGCATCACAGAATGCATTGAGATGTATAGTAGATTTTCTATTAAAGAGTACCTTCGATATTCTCTCGATAAATATATCACTGTGTAACAATTTATTGCCTCATTAACAAAATAAAAAATAAATTTATCGTTATCATAATAATTTCTGTAATGAAATATATAAAACTCGCTTGATTTTCGATCATACAAAAAGATCTTCATTTTGTCATTTTGTCATCAGCGCGATGATAGCAATTGGATCATGTTCGATAGTATAACTATAATTCATGTAATGTTAGATCGATTGGTCGATATAAGATTTTCCTTTTTTATTTTTTCATTGAGGTATTCACTTCCTTATCTCGTTAATACAATAAAGAAGCGAATTCTTTTCATGGATCAAATGACTTATATTCGATGTCAAACTTTGCCGTATTCCGTTTCATTTAAATTCTTGGAAAAAGTATTATTTACACATCGATTTATTACGATCGTTTCATTCGCGTGTAACTTTAATTAGCGTAATATTTCTTTTTAAAATGTAGCGAAAGTGTGTATGCGAGAGAGATTTTTTGACGAGTTAATAAATAGATCAGAACGATCAACTGAATGTATCGATCGATCGATCGAAGAAAAAGAAAGAAAAAAAAAGAAAAAAATGGAAAATTGATCAGTCTTGATCTCTTGTACTTTTCTTTTTCTGTTAATCACTTTCAATAACAATGAATCAGCTAAATGTTTTTTGACATTTAATCATCTGAACATTTAAACTTTTTCTATCGTCGATTCATGTTTAATCATACTTGGTCAAAGAATTAGCATCTAATTAAGTAGCCACTTCATATAACAATGTATTCAGGCTTTCGTCCTTCCTTCTTTATTCAATAAGTTCTTTTCTATTTCTTTCGATAAATCACTTGATAACGAGTTTGCCATACTTTTCCTCTATTTAAAACGTCTTTGTATCTGTTTTTTTTTTTAGTTTGAATTATTAAATCCAAAGGCTGTAGTTCCGCACAATGACGTAAATGTAATAAACAAATAGTGTGACGCAATATAGCAATAAGTTTCGAGAATTATGAAACACTACTTCCTATTGTTTTACTCATGTTAATTATTAAATTATTTCCAAGAGAATAATTGAGAAACATACGAACTTAATAATTATCTTTGATAAATCTATGAAGAGAGATTTTTTATTTTCAGAACAAACATATAATCTGATATAGTTCCTGTAAAATCTTCTATCTGTCTCTTTTCATTTTTTTCTTCTTTCTTTTCTTTTCTTTTTTTTTTTATATATCGATATTCTTTTAAACTTTTTACACCCCGACGAACATCCATTATTACGCCGGTAGAAACGGGAAAGTATCTATTAAAGGTACGACACCTGCGCGTTCGACCATAGAAAGTGTCGAAAGACATTGTCGAGGCCTTCACTGGCTATAATTCCATTGACCTCGCCTTAACTCCACGTTAACTAACAAGTTGGATGCAAGTTTTCCACAAAATTTTTTATCTTACAATACGAATAACTTGTTCATTAAATAATAACGTTTATTTGCACTTGCAATCTACTTCTTTATTTTTATTTTGCAATGCATATAATAAACGTACCATACAAATATTGTATATATACTCGTACCTATATATGCATATATCGAACGTATTCTAGCGAAAGTTTTTCAACAAACGTACCTGTTTCTAATGATCTTTAATTAAGTTGTTATCTTGTATCCGTTAATTTTCAAGATGACATTAATCGAGTATAAATATAACATAATATGATTTTTAATGCGTGAATCGCGGTCGCAGCAGAACGATTCGCAGGAATGTAACGATCTTGTGTAATGATCTTGTGTAGTTGCGCAAATCGTGTGATCGATTCATCGATCTCTCGTCTCCAAGTATTGAACAATTTGCAAGAAACGAGCTAAGAAAACTTGCAAGCACATGTGAAAAAGATTGATAAACTACGATGTACATACATAATATATTTAAACATATTTACAAAGGTATAAACAGAAAAACAAATGAATTATGCAACTGGAAATTTCTGACGAATCTGTTGATTAAAAAGAATACAATCACATTGACGTAGTGATAAATACATTGTTTCAAAAGATCTTGTTATTTTCCATACTTTGTAATAGAGATTACGTCTTTATGTTTTCACAAAAATCACTAATTATTTTTTTATATATAATTCATTTATTTAAAAATTTTTTTTCTTAATAAGCTCTTTATTTTCCATGTGCATACATTAAGATACTTATCCTCATATCATATTACCATTGCGTATTAGTGTGTACGGGTAAAAGACAGATTAGATTCTTTGTTTTTATACATACACACACATAGAGAATTGTAATGATCCTATTAGAATTTATCGAGAACAATCTATTTTTTTCTAAATCGTTAAGCTTACGTGTAATCTAACTTTTATAAATATACGTATATCGAGTTTCTAATCTACAGGATATTTACAGATTTTTAATGAATTGAAGAAAAAAGAATAAATATTTAATCATCCTTACAAAAAAGAAAGGGAAAAAATATATATTTGATTTCTTTTAAATCAGTCTTTCTCTTGAAAAAAATGTTCTTATTTAAAAATAAAATGATCGAATCGGAGAGATCACCCTATATATAAGCAATCCAATCCTCCTATAACACTTTACTCTGAGAACACTTTCGAAATATAATATGATAGAAAAAAAAATTGCAAAATATCCTTCTACAATAAGGTGTAAAAATTGCATAAATAATTGCAAAATAATACACACACTGTATTTTACTAAGTATTGCACAAAGCAAAGAAGATGTGTAGAAGTATAATGCAATGATTGGTTCGATGAATAATGTACGAATTATAGGTTTGCTTATATATCATATTATATGAACTCATTAAGATAAAAATTCATTTGATACTTTCAGAATCGCATTGGCAATACCACCTGAAGGCGAAGGCTATTCAAAGTGTATCATGTACGATACTAATTACACTGAAATCCTGTCGAAAGGAATAAAGGTCAGCGATCCAACGTGGTCAATAAAAAAGTGTCAGCATGGTTGGGAATTTAACTACACGGACATTCCCTATTCAACTATAGCAACCGAGGTTAGATATTTCAAAGATATTAACTGGAAGATTGATGTTGATCGACGTAAGCAATATTTTTTCTTTTTTTTTTTGCCCTTCGGCATACGCGAAACATTTAGAAAGCTGTCATGACCATTCATGGAATGTAATTAACATAATCAAGGGCGTTTTTGATATCATGAATATCACGATGGCCATGTAGAATTCCTTTAAGAGATCGAAAGGATTGAAAAGTATATAAGGATTTAATAGCATAGATACTTGATCTATTAGAAAGTAATTATTTGCTAAAAATAGTTCTTTCATTTATAAATAATCCATGTTTTTATGATATAAATCATCTCTCAAACTCTGAAATTTTTTTTTGCATCACACAGTGTATCGTTTATTCTCTATTCTATAAATTATACTGAATACAATATATTTTTTATTATAGTTTGAATGGGTTTGTGATGACAGTGCTTTACCAAATACAGCCCAGAGCATCTTCTTCGTTGGTGCCATTTTTGGTGGATTGATATTTGGATGGATCGCCGATCGATTTGGACGAGTACCAGCGTTGGTTGGAGCAAATATTACTGGCTTTTTATCAGGTGTTGCCACGATCTTTGCCGGAAATTTCTGGGAATTTGCTGTGTGTCGTTTCTTCTTTGGTTTTGCTTTCGACAATTGTTTTACAATGATGTATATATTAGGTAGGTAATTACAATCGTGTAGAAAAAAAATCCTAATTATTTTTATCTTATACCTAATCGTTTTTTTATCTTCCATGCTATAGTCTTGGAATATGTCGGACCGAAATGGCGTACATTTGTTGCTAACATGTCGATAGCGATTTTCTTTACTTTCGCATCTTGCATCTTACCTTGGATCGCTTATTTCTTGGCTGACTGGAAACTGACATGCTTGGCAACGTCCGTTCCCCTAATTTTAGCTGTAGTATCACCATGGTTAATACCGGAAAGTGCAAGATGGTTAGTCAGTCAAGGACGAATAGATAAAGCCATAGGGATCTTGAGAAAGTTCGAACGGATTAATGGTACAAAGGTTCCCGATGATATTTACAAACAATTCCAAGTATGATTTTTATTTTATTTTAAAATGCATATCGTAAGATTTGAACGGGTTCTTATATATTGAACGCCATTTGTAGGAAACCTGTGCTAAAATACGTAAAGAAGAGGAAACTGATAAATCTTATTCCGTGTTGGATCTATTTAAAAGTCCACGGCTACGTAAGATAACGATCTTGTTCATCGTGATTTGGTAAGATTATCGAAAAGATCTAGAATTCATTTTAAATGGTCAAATTTCGATTCTCAAAATGAATAATTTGAAATAATTCGAGCAATAAATTCGAATTCTCATATGTATCTTTTAACAATCTTTGGATAATTACAGAATTCTACTTCGCTCGGCGAATTATATGTAGAATGACGTTATATTTGTCGAATCTTTGATCGAAGGATGGCGATTTCTCTGGTCTTCGATGGTCACGTGAGGAATGTCGACAATCTTGGTCTAAACGTTTTCATCACGTTCACCGTTGCTGCAGCAACCGAATTACCAGCTGATACTTTCTTGACACTGGTCCTTGACAGATGGGGTAGAAGATGGTTAGCCTGCGGTTCAATGGTGATATCTGGAATCTTCAGTATCTGGGCTTGTGCTGTTTCAAATAGTGAGTTATATTTTTATAACTTTCATTTACATATTTTTTCAACTATCAATTCGTTTTTTTCTTTTCTTTCAGATATTTACTCTGCTACTCTGGCTATATGTGGAAGATTTTGGGTAAACATTTCCTACAATATAGGTTTGCAATATGCGGCTGAAGTTCTGCCAACTGTAGTACGTGCTCAAGGAGTCGCTCTAATTCACATAATGGGATACGTCGCTAGTATTTTAGCACCCTTTGTAGTTTATTTGAATATCATCTCTTCGATCCTTCCATTATTACTCTTAGGTATCTTTGGAATTATAGGAGGTCTTTTGACTCTCTTCCTGCCAGAAACATTAGACAAAGATCTGCCACAGACTTTAGAAGATGGTGAGAATTTTGGTTTGAATCAAAAAATGTGGGATGTACCTTGCTTCTCGAAGTAAGTATACACAAACATTCAACGAATGTTGATAATATATTTTTTTATAATTATTTTCTTTCGTTTTATTCTAGAAAATTGCAAGACAAAGAACCTCCGGCACCTGAAATATTCCGATCATTTGGCAGAACTAGCGCGAGAATTTCGATGAGAGCATCTCTTCGTGGTGAAGTGATGCGAAGTAATCTAATTCATAGATCTAGCATGAAATCACAAAAGAATACAAGTCCAACAGTGGAAATGGCAAAATTATAGCGTACAAAGTCAATGTCTTTCGTTTGACTTCTGAAAATTGTGATATCAAAAATTATTGAAGTCGTTTTAAAGCTTCGATAATACTGGCCAAAAAACGAATCAAGTGATACGATATGATATTCGTGAAAAAATGACGAGTATAAAAATAAAGGTTTTTAGACAAAAAAAAATATCCATCGAGAACTAAAGAAATTTGATAAATAAATATATTATAAATATATACTACATATATACTATATATATATATATATTTATTTATTTATTCATTTGCATTTACACATCTTGAAGTCATTATATCATCATTCATTTATAATTAGTAGAATTTGTTGTTCTTGATTTATTAATCAAATATTTAATGCATAAACATGACGTAAAAAATATTTTAAAATATTCCATTAAATAACAAATAGCACGTATATATACTATCAATCGAAATTAAATCGTACTGTGAAATATTATCACATCATTTATTTCATTAAAAAAAAAGAAATACTCATTAGGTATACTATGCTAAATAAATTACGATACTGTATAATTCTATCATTAGTGTTTGAATACATATCAGTACTCTTAGATCAAAACCAAGAATTTAATATAACTTGTCATTTAATTTACTATTGATATAAAAAAAAAATATTATAATATATAATAATGTAATAGTATTTAAAAATTATTTGTATATTACTTATTACTCTCACTATAAGAATATACTATATACAAACTAATAGTAACTTTAAATATTTTTATGGAAGCCCTCAGGATATATTTAGAATTTTACTTTTAAAGTAAACTTACTCTAAATTTTGTTTCATATTATTGATTATATCTGCTTAATTTTAACTATTTAATAGTTAATTCCTTAAATTTCCTATACATACATATTTAATATCAGTAAAATCGTCAATACCATGACTAGACCCTTCCCTTCCTAATCCTGATTCCTTTACACCTCCAAATGCAGCTTCCGCGCACGAAATTAATCCTTCATTTACACCCACCATACCAACTTCCATCTTCCTTGCTACTCTAAACACTTGTGATATATCTTGCGAATAAAAATATCCAGCTAATCCCACAGGAGTATCATTGGCTTTTTTCAAAACATCTTCTTCATTATGGAATTTATTAATAACAGCCACAGGACCAAATATTTCTTTATTATATATTTTCATATCTTTAGTAACGTCTGTGAGCAATGTAGGAGCATAAAATAAAGGACCCAATTCAGGTAATGGTTTGCCACCACAATGTACTTTAGCTCCCTTACAGACTGCATCTTGAACTAAATCATCTACCATTTTCAATTGACTATCCTTAATAAGAGGCCCATGAGTGATACCTTCTTTACTACCATCACCCATTTTAATTTCACTTTTAATTTTAACCAAATATTTTTCAATAAATTTATCAAATATTTCTGCTTGTACAAAAAATCTGTTGGCAGAAACACAAGTCTGACCTGTGTTACGGAACTTACTAGCCATTGCTCCCGCTACAGCTGCATCCAAATCAGCACTATTAAAGACAATATATGGTGCATTACCTCCAAGTTCAAGACTAAGACGCTTCATGGTTCCTGCACACTGTTGATATAAAATTTTTCCAACACCCGTAGACCCAGTAAATGAAACAACTCTTATTGCAGGATTATCACAAAGTTCCTTGCCAACTGCTGCAGAATTTTTTATACTTGTTGTAACTACATTAAAAGTACCAGCAGGAAAACCTGCTTTTTCTGCAAGATCAGCTAATGCTAGTGCAGTAAGTGGTGTATCCTCGGATGGTTTAACAACACAAGTACATCCAGCAGCAAAAGCAGCACCAGCTTTTCGGGTAATCATTGCATGAGGAAAATTCCATGGTGTAATTAAAGCAGATACTCCAACCGGTTGTCTTAATAAAAGTAATTCTCTGTTACGTACTGGAGTTTGAAGAACTTCTCCATTAATGCGTCTTGCTTCTTCAGAAAACCATTCGATAAAAGAATTTCCATATTTAATTTCTCCTCTAGATTCTGCCAATGATTTACCATTTTCTTTAGTCAAAATTTTAGCTAAATCTTCTGAATGTTTAACCATAAGATTATACCAGTTTCTTAATAAATCGCTTCTCTCTTTTGCTGTTGTAGATTTGAATGTTTCAAATGCCTTAGATGCTGCATTAATAGCTATTCGAGTATCTTCTGCATTCATATCAGGAACATTTTTAATGACAGATTTATCAACTGGATTTTGAACAGGAAACGTCTGACAACTGTTTGCTCCTAACCACTTGCCGTCAATATAAGCCAGATCTCTTAATAAATGTAATCCACGGCTAGCAATATTTGCATGCAACTTTACTCCTTCTTTTAACGACTGCATGATAATAACAGGCATTTCGATCTGTTGATAATATAATAAAAAACTTGCAAAGGTACATGTAATAAAAGAATACTTGTAAGAGCAATATCGGCATATTCTAACAAATAATTATTCTAAATTATTTATAAACTGACATATAATAAAATATATTATAAAATCTATATATTTAAATTACTATCAATGTCACTTACCTCTAAATTCAAATAAACAACTATTTAATAATTTGTTATGTTTGAATCCTTATGATATGATAATAAAATGATCTTTTATAAATGATTCTTTTACGCGATTCTAACAAAGCCGTAGGGCTACGTCAACGTTTAAATATCCATCAATTGTGAATATTAACGTGACAAATTGACCTTATATAATATAACGTGGTTCTTTTTAAGTACTTTGACATTAATCCCCTTTCATTCCGATTCTGAGATAATGGCGATGATGTCGCTGACAACCGTTGTTCTTCAGTCAATAATAAAACCGGTGTCGAGACGTATTTGTTTGGTTAAGTCTCGTGTATATAAAAATTGAAAAACATATGCGAGAGCACAAAGCATGAGTAGCAATACAAAGAGAACTATCTACGTAGGTATGAGAATGATTGTTAAACATATAAATTTAATGATAATGGATAAAATGATAAATATATATGATAACAACTTGACTAACCTCCTTGGAAATTTGTAATCAAAATGAGTTTATGATTGTTGACTATATTTATATAAGTACGTTGTTATCTTACATAGGTGGTTTAGCAGAAGAAGTAGATGAAAAAGTACTGCATGCTGCATTTATACCATTTGGAGAAATAATTGATGTGCAAATACCATTAGATTATGAATCTGAGAAACATAGGGGATTCGCATTTATTGAGTTTGAAACTGCTGAAGATGCAGCAGCAGCAATAGATAATATGGTATATTTATAAATTATAATAAATTGTAATATTTCATATATAGTATGATATCCTTTGAGTACAATGAAAAATAAATTTGTGAACATACATTGTAAATGTCATTACATTTTCTAAATGGCTTATTGATAACATATTGATTTAATAATACAAGATTGATAGATTATATCAAAATTTATCAATATTGATTGACAGAATGATTCAGAGTTATTTGGACGGACAATAAGAGTAAATATTGCTAAGCCTCAAAAGATAAAGGAAGGTTCGTCAAAACCAGTATGGGCAGATGATGCTTGGCTGCAAGAACATGCGGGTGAAACTCTTAAAACGGATGAAAATTCAAAAACTGATGATGCATCTCAATCGAAAAAACCTAAAAAAAATCCACAGGTTTACTTTGATATCAACATTGGAAAGCAAGAATTAGGTAGAATTATTATGATGCTAAGAGCAGATATTGTACCAAAAACTGCAGAAAACTTTCGTGCACTTTGTACTCATGAAAAAGGTTATGGATATCAAGGCAGTACTTTTCACAGGATTATTCCAGATTTTGTATCCTTTTCCTCTTTTAATTTTTTAAATTACAAAATTTTGATAAATATAAGAACGCACGCATGGATCCTTAACAATTGTGTAATAGATGTGTCAAGGAGGAGATTTTACTAATAATGACGGGACTGGTGGAAAATCGATATACGGAAATAAGTTCGAGGATGAAAACTTTGAATTAAAACACACAGGACCAGGTACTTTGTCAATGGCAAATTCAGGGTCAAATACAAATGGATCGCAATTTTTTCTTTGTACAGCACGCACAGATTGGTTAGATGGTAAACATGTAGTTTTTGGTCACGTTCTTAGTGGTTTAGATGTTTTGAAAAAAATGGAAAAGTATGGAACAAAGTCAGGTACCACAACTCAAAAGATTGTTATATCAGCTTGTGGCGAATTGACATGATAATAAAACATAAATAATATTTTTAAAAGTAGTTTATACCACATTAAAAATTATTAAATATGTTAATTATTATCCTGTTACCATTATAATTCCTAAATATTCTTTTTCTCAAGATAAACTTTTTCTAAGAAACTGCAATAATCCATTTTCGATAAGATATTAACATTTCGATATTTATATTTCGCGCGCAAAGATAATTTGTGCTCTCAGTGATAAATAAGGACATCTATGAAACTGATTTATCTTTATATTATCATTTTACTTAGATAATTATATGATTTAATTTTTGTAATTATTATAAAAAGAAATTTGTCTAACTTTTTCAACGAAAATTATTCACATTGAATTCATTAATAAATTATTTGTTAATAATTAATGATAAATATAATGATTTATAATTAATTATGAATATCGATTAATGAATAAATTAATATTTTATCACTGAAATAATACAAATATTTATGAAATTACGTAACATAAATATTATGTTACATCAACGTAAGTATAATTATATTTTCTTTTATTTATATTTGATATATGATCCTAATAAATTGTATTTTAACTTTGTGATAAATTTATGCTAATGAAAAGTTATTATGATTATTGATTTCACAATAGTGTCGTATTTCTGTACAATTTTACGAGTGGCTGTGGGTCGAAATATGCGATATTTTGGAAATAACTCACAGGTAAAGTGCAAACGATTGGAAAAAAAAGTTGCAATCGTTACAGCATCTACAAATGGGTGATTATTATTTCATTTATTTAATATGAATATAAAGACATGTGCAATTTCCAATCAAAATAGAATGTTATATAATCAAACAATACTATTAGAATTAGCAAGTTAATATCTTCTTATAGAATAGGATATTCTATAGCCAAACGTTTAGCTCAGGAAGGTGCCAAAGTTATGATCTGTAGTAGAAAAGAATCTAATGTAAAAAAAGCTCTGGATGAATTACTTCAAGAAGGTTTATCTGTTGCTGGTACTGTTTGTCATGTAGGAAAAGCTGAAGAAAGAAAAAAACTATTTGATGAAGTATATTGCAAAAATTTATATATACAATATTATATAAATTATTATATAAATTATTAAGAACAAATAACAAAAATGTTTTAGACAATATCTGTATTCGGAGGTCTGGATATTTTGGTTTCTAATGCAGCAGTAAATCCACAAGTTGGACCAGTTCTAGAAAGTGAAGAGGAAGTGTGGGATAAAATATTTGATATTAATGTTAAATGTACATATTTACTTATGAAAGAATCTTTGCCTCTTTTAAAAAAGAGTAAATTACCATCAATAATTATTATATCATCTATAACAGGATATCAACCATTTAATGTATGTATTTTTATCATACATTAATCAAAGTACTATTATTGTTTATAAATTAATATAGAATACAATCTAATTATAAATTATATCATTGCCAATATTCAGTTTTATACAATTTCAGCTTTTTGGAGTTTATTCGGTTAGTAAAACAGCATTGTTAGGACTTTGTAAAGCTGCTGCTGAAAATTTATCTACATATGGAATTCGTGTCAATTGCATAGCCCCTGGTATTATCGAAACCAAATTCTCAGAGCCAGTATGTTTTTATAATTTGTTTATATTTCTATATCCACAAAGAAGAAAATTAATCTTTAATATTTTACAGTTGCACAAATCTGAATCAATAAAAGCAGCTACTATAGAAAAAATTCCACTTGGAAGAATTGGAAAACCAGATGAGATTGGTGGCATTGCTGCCTTTTTAGCAAGTGATGATGCATCATATATTACTGGAGAAACAATTATTGCTAGTGGTGGGATGCAGTCAAGACTTTGAAGATAAAGCAAGATATAAATAATTTCTATGTATCTATTTATTTGAATAAGTAAAACTATCAAATGTAATTGATACTTTTTTATATACACATTTTATATACATTTGTATACATTTTATATATTTTTGTTGTATAAGGTATTAAAATAAAATATTGGGTATTTAATATATATCTATCTATTTATATGATTAGTTTCTAGGCATATGATTGAATATGAAAATAAAAGTGCATATTTCCAATCTATTTTAAAAGTACATATGTATGTACATATGTTGAAAATCTAACAAAAAATAAATTGTACAAAAAAGTTTAAAATATTTTATACAATTTCTTTTTTTATTATGCGAATAACATATATTCAATAAAATATATTAGTATCTAACAGTATCATAAAGTTAAAAATAAACAAAGCTTCTATAGTTGACAGAATTATACTACGAAGTCATTGCATCAAATTTAACAATTTTTTAATTTTTATTAATATGCTACTACTTAAAAGATTATCTTCATATTATTTATAATAATTCAAACCTTTTCTTGATCTTTTATTTTATTTAAAAATATTTCAAAGTGCCTTTGTAGATCTTGAAGATTTATAAAAATATCTTCTTTACAAACTTCTCTTTCGTTTATAGATTTTTGTTCATGACTGATTAAAAGTGCATTCCATTGTGCATTTTTTGCACCAAGATAATCGTTATCTATCATATCGCCTATATGTATAGCCTCTTGAGGTACGATGTCTACTTTTTGATCTTTATTTGCTAATCGTAGAGCTTCAACGAATATTGATACGTCCGGCTTCTCCTTGCCAAAATTGTATGATGTTAATAGAAAGGAAAAAAACGGTCTAATCTTGAGATCAATTAGAATTGGTTCCAATCTCTCATCAAAATTGGATATCACTCCTAAAACAATTCTGTATTTACGAAGGCATTCGAGTAATTCGATTGTCCCTGGATACATATGCCAGCATTTACTTGTGCTGTAACATTCTATCAAGGTATTTGCAACCTAAAAATTGTTAACATAAAAGGCGTAAATAATACAATCATTAACAAATTTCGTAACAACAATAATTATAATATATATTAATTATATATATTAACATATATTAATATATGTTAATTAAATTAACATTTTTTAAATGTTTATTTCCATTAGTAAAGAAGATTAGTTTTCATTTCACGACAATGGCAAATTTTTCCTTTGATTACAAATTGATGTGAATCAACAATATCATCGATACTATTTTTCGATAGATAAAAGAATATTATATTTGTATTAATATTAATAAATAATATCAACGAAACGTATTTTCAGTATTCTCTTAATATACGATCCAATACAAAAACGTATTATTTTTTATCACGTAAGTTATAATCTAAATCATTGTAAGTATTTTAAATATAAACTGCGCAAAATGATGCAAGATGCAATTTTTATCTCTCTAGCCGTTTTCTTTTGTTTTTATATATAAAAGCTTAAAGATAACGCATTAACATACTAATGTCAAATTTTCACCTGGTCAAGAGTTTCAGAAGGAATATTCTTGTTTTGATCTTTAAATACATTGTAAACGATCGTTCTCCACCAATTTTCCCATCCAAGGCCGGTATATTTTCCATATATGGGATGTTCAACAGCAAGACGCCGAAAATTGTATTTAAAACTTTGCGCCAATTGACGAGGTTCGATTGATAAACCATATTTACGTCCGACCTCAATATAATGTTCTTCTAACTTCGTCATTAATAATGTTCCAGTTACATCGAAAGTTATTAATCTTGGTTTCAAATATTTCATCATATTGTAATAATATTATTAGAATGTGTAGGAACCACCTTGATTTGGACAGAAAGAAAGGGGGAAAAAGTTATAACATCAAAGAAATGGCTTTACTTCCTTTAACTGCTGTCGATACAATGAAAATATAAAAGTACGAAAATTTGTCTGAATATGAGCATTGTTCTAAAATAATCAATTGATTTATATTAAACAATATGTACAGATAAATTAAAAATCATGTTATGTTCAGAGACTAACCTATTTTTTTATCAATTGTTATCGTACTCATATCTAAATAGCAAAATCAATTAAAGAAAAAGTTATATAAAAGAAAATCTTTCGTCATTGTACTCGCTACGACATAAAATGCATCTGAATGCATGGTTATCCGAGCTCAAAATAACATGACAATACTGCCATCTGTATATAATACCGAAAATAAGAATTTAAACACGTCGTAGACGAATCATAAGTATAGATGAATTCATTCATTGAAATTGGAAGAATATAATACGAGTTTTAAACGAAGTATAATCATTAATCACTATGATACACATTGATCATTTATAAAATTATATATAAATTATAAAGGATGTAATATAAAATACTATATATTTAAAAATTGTTCATAAATATAATGCACATATTATATCTTTCTCCTTGTAAAGTTACATATTGATTAAGATTATCAGATAATCTTTTAGCTCCATATAAAATATTTTTGTTTACTATTGCTTACTAACTCAAGATAATTATGGATAAATATAAAATTACTCACTTTTGATAATGATATTATGGATTATTATTTTACAAGATGTAATTATTTCATAACAAGAATTTCAATAATAGTTCCTCATATTTACTCATTGTTATTAAAATCTAGAATTTACATGTACATAAAGATAAACTGATTTTTTCAAGATAAATATACGATATTGTGAGATAAAAAAAAATTTATAAAAATTATAAATATATTCTATATATATATATATATATATGTATATAATATCTCGTATTGATTGTGTGAAGTGATAAACGAAAATATGTTTCTCTGTGAACAAAGAAACGACAATTTACGTTTATTATTCACGCTATTTAAATTTTATTTAATATATATTATCTAGTATAAATTTTCTTATAAATTCTCGTAATAACTTTCTCTTCTACGTTCTATTTCCTACTGCCCGTTTCTCTTCCAAATCTTAACGGTTCGATTTGTAGGTAACAAAAAGAATTTATAAATAACAAAGGACAATGGAAGGGCGGGCCATGAGACGCGCGGCAAATCTACCTGAAGAAAATATACTTTCTTTACATCTCCCTCCTCCCCCAGAATAAAATTCCTACAATTTTTAGTCCTCGTCTCCATCTTCTGATATCGGAAGTAGTTTTGTTATGTGGAAGAATCCGGTTTCTTGTTTTCGTTTTCCTGTTTTTATTTCGTATATAGATTCTGAGATTTTTTTTATTATCTGGAAAGGGCCAATTCTCAATTCGTCTAATTTCTTTCTATTCAACCTATTGCCATCTTCTATATATACCAGATCTTCTGTGTTAAACTGGTGATTCTTTCTATTCTTGTTAAATATCTTCTTGTTATATTCATGTGATTTTTTTGTTCTTTCTAGAGCTAATTCTTTATCTCTTATCCAATTTTCTTTATTATTTTTTCTTTTTATTTCTTCGGGTAAAATGCTGGTGTTTGTGCCATCTAACAAATATTTAGGTTTAAAGCCGGTTACTGTATGCTCTGTTTCATTATATTTATCCAAACATTCTTTAGCGATCGTTGTCCAAGCTCTTTTTTTTCCTTTCTCGTTTATCTTCCATCTTATTTTGTTTACTAGGGTCTGATTCAGTCTCTCGTTCAGACCGTTGGAGAAAGGCGCATTGACAGCCGTAAAAATCAGTTTCGTGTCATTTTTTATGAGGAATTCCTTAAATTCTCTTGAGTTTATTCCCGTGTATTGATCTGCGAGTATTACTCCTATTTTGTCGGTTTTTAGTACTTTATTTATCAGCTTGATAAAATCCGTTGCACTCTGGGTTTTTGATGTTATCATAAACGCGTATTTTGTAAAATGGTCCAGCAGTAGGTGGAGGTATCTTTTTGTCAATCTTTGTCCTCCGAAGCCTCCAATGGTATCTATTGACATGATTTCGAACGGTTTCGTTAAGGACTATAAGATTCTTCAATTAATTTATTTTCTAATAGTTTTGCCACTTGATTTTCTATCTCCTTTTTATCCTCTATAGTGCATCTATATGGTCTCTTACTGTAGTATTTATCAACCAGTAAGTCTATTCGAGCTTCGTAGTCCGAAACGGTGCCTACATCATATTTGTTTTTTGAAAATATAAAATTATACTTTTCTATAAGTTTTTTTATCCTTGTTTTTTTTTGTATTGTCCAAGTGATTCAGATCCGATCTAAATTCGTCTTCATTCACATGTTCGTTAAAATTTATTTTAACTTCTTTTATTTCTCTCTTTCTATCCAATGTATTTATATTTTTTTTTGTTTGTGTTTCTCTCTTTTGAGATATCTGTAAGTTTTTATCCTGAGTTAGTTTGAATTTCTTTATCATATCTAACCCAATAATGAAATCTTCAAAGTCATTTTTTTCTACAATAAATACATCAACGTATTCCTCTCTATCGAAAATTTTTTCTTTAATGGTTGCCAAACCTTTTGTTTGTTTCACACCATTGACCGTCTTTAAAAATATTTTATTTTTATCTTTTGTCTCTTTTTTTATATTTTGACTAGTCTCGAATTTATTAGAGAGACTTGGGAACCTGGGGTCATATGTTCCATTTAACTCTAACTTCTCTTCTAATACTATCTTTACTTTGATCAATGGTGTGGTTATTCGTTTTTTTGTTCCTTGCATAGGTCCACTTCTATCATTGAATTGCTTCCATTTATTCTGGTTTCCTTTCTATTTTCCTTTTTGAACCAACAGGAGTCCTCTGAATGATATCTAATGCCTTTGTTTAGTTTTTCACAATTCTTACACGGTTTCTTTTCTTCAAATTTTTTTTTGTAAAACTGTTCTTATTTACTAGATTTTCACATTTTTTTATTTGTTGTAGTAATTCTGTTGAGTTTTGACAATTTTCTCTGTCTATTTTATCTCTTATGAATTCTGGTAATCTTGCTGCTATAAGCATTATCAGGGTCTTTGTACAGATATTGTTGTTCACATCCAGTAGTACTTTTTTTTTCCTCATAGCGTACTCCATTAGTGAACCTTCTTTATATCTGTAGGATATAGCGTATATACTTCTACTCCATCCCATGTCTGTAAATGATTTCAAGAATCTCTGTTTCCATTCGTTCCAACCAGCCTCTATTGTTAACGCTGTTAGTGTTGCTGAGTGCCTAAACATGTCCTGTCAAGAAATAATCTTAGAATTTCAATTTTTGTGTTATCTTTTTTAATTTCGAATCTTTGACATTCTTTTTTAAATGTCTCCAACCATTGTTCTGCATTTGAGTGTCTATATCCAAATTTTTCGATCATGAATTTTTCCGATATACTCTTTAAATCTATTTGGTATTCTTTCTTCTGTGTGGGTTCTATTATGTTTGTTTTTACCATTTCTTCTAGATATAGATCATTAAACATTATATTGCCATTTTCATCAAAATACGTACTGTCCATTTCCCGTGTGCATTTAATCCATATTTTTCTTTTTTGGCCTCTTTGATTGAGGCTTTTTTCCATTCTCTTATAGTTTTTTGTTTTTGTTAGTTCGCTGTGGTTACTTACAAATTTTTCATTTTCTGGCAACATATATTTTTCATTATCCTCAGTTGTGATAGAGGTTATGACAATCACGTTTGTCTTTCTGTCGCTCGGTGATGCCACACATTTAAATGCAAATTTTAATTTTCTTTTCATTATAAACCAAAAATTGTCGTTTTATAATATCTCGTATTGATTGTGTGAGGTGATAAACGAAAATATGTTTCTCTGTGAACAAAGTAATAAATCTTTATTTGTTAATTAATACTTAATTGCTAATTAGTCTTACCTGTAAACAAAGAAACGACAATTTACGTTTATTATTCACGCTATTTAAATTTTATTTAATATATATTATCTAGTGTAAATTTCCTTATAAACTCTCATGCTAAGTTTCTCTTCTACGTTCTATTTCTTACTGCCCGTTTCTCTTCCAAATCTTAACGGCCCCATTTGTAGGTAACAAAAAGGATGTGTAAATAACAAAGGACAATGGAAGGGCGGGCCATGAGACGCGCGGCAAATCTACTTGAAGAAAGTATACTTTCTTTACATGTATATTTGTATGCAACATATATTTTATTTATTCAGCTATGAAATTTGGTATCTCACAGACTTCTTACATATATATACATATATATATATACATATATATACATCATATATATACATATATATACATATATATACATCATATATATACATATATATACATCATATATATACATATATAATATATATACATATATATATATTCATCTATATAATACAAATTCATTACTTTAATAAGAAACTTACTGATTTGTCGATTTTGTTAAAAAACAAAATATGTACTTATTTTTACAACATATCTACAATACTAAGAATATGGTTCTTAACATTTAAATCTTGTTGCAATGAGACTAATTGACACAAATTTGAGTTTGGGTAATGTATGTCGACAAGCATATCGGCACAATGTTACTTTGCATTAATCATATTATTATTATTATTATTATCATTATTATTATTATTATTTTTATTATTTTTATTATTATTATTATTATTATTATTATTATTATTATTATTATTATTATTATTCTAATTTGTATGATCGATGAATTCTTACAAATAATCTTTTTATTACAATCTTGTACATGGTCTAAGTATCTGTGTGTGTGTGTGTGTGTGTGTGTGTGTGTGTGTGTACATGTATATATATATATATATATATATGTAACCATAATCTTTTCAATTATATACACTTTTTATCATAAAATCAATGAGAGTGGTAATTGCAAAGATACTTTTATGATTGTAATCAATTGATTAATTATATATTATTTATGTGTGTGTGTGTGTGTGCGCGCATATATATATATACATACACACACAAATATATAATAATCATTATATAAACAGAATAATCATTGTAATTATGGAATATTAATTACGGCAGTCATTGTCTATTATTATTAGAATTTCATAGCATATTCATAAATGTTACAATATTTACCTACATCTAACAGTTTTGTGTAAATTAGAGTTATCTGCTAAATACATCGATCAGTCTCAGAATCGTACTTAATATTGATGTTTTCTGATGTTAACAAGTAGCACAATGATGAAAAAGTCATCGTATAACTAGAACATCTTGCGAGATCGAATGCCTCCTAGCATATATTTACATACATATTCATCCCTGCCATAATGTATTCAAAAAATTCTATATCCTCTTCCTCATCTAATATAAAAGACAATTCGTTCGTAATATAAATGCATATTATGAAAAACCTGTTTCTTTAATAACAAGAATCAGAAGGACGAACACTGATCTTAAGTATATGTATATATATGTGTATGTGTTTGTGTATGCATATGTATATGTATATACATATATATATATAAATTTGTAAGCAAGATAGAGAAAATTTTGTATGTTTCTAGTTGCACCACGTTATTCTAAGTAAACATTATATTTAATATCATAGTGCATTAGGGTAATTGATTCATAGTAGAAACTTGCAAGATTTATGCAAAATCTCTTTTACATATTATAATTATTAATATTATTTTAAATCAGGTTTCTAAACTATCAGTCTATTAGAGATTTTTATCATATATATAGGATTAATTATAATATTTTAAAATTGTTATCAAAATCTCTTTTATCTTTGAAAATTTTAGAAACCTGATATGGCAGTTAATTTAAAAAATTACAATCTTGCATGATTCTTGATAAAAGGTACTTGTTTGGAATCTGCCAGGTCACACCATAAGAGAGAATATTTGAACTCCTTACATCAGTCATATTTGTAGACATTTTATCAATGGCTACAATGTGAAAAATATGATTAAGGATTTGTTTAGCATATTTTGCCAAAATTAATACACATACAATTATACTATCAATATCATTAATATAAATCATATTGCTGTTTTTATATGATAAAAATCTTAATTATAGTATAAACATTGGTTTCGATTAATTAAAATAAAAATGCACACATATTTCTTTGACATAAGAATAATATAAATATCTGATTAAATCTTAGACTTAATATTATATAAGCACAACCTTGTCATCTGTTCTGTTTCATTGTAGATTGTTCTAAAGAAATTTTATAGTAATGTTTAATCAATTATTTTGAAATTAATCAAATTGCTGTTAAAGTATATGCATATATTAATTTTATCTTCATATTCATGAGAAATATCATTTTATTATGTGACAATAATAGTTAGTAGCACATAAAATGGACTCCTCTAAATTCTGCATAATGTTCATCAATAAACTTTTGGTTTAACATTTTCTCTTTTCAAAAACACGCTTTTAAATATATAATATATCGTATGTATCACCCAATCATATTTCTTCGAACACATGCTACTCAACCTAACTATTCTGGTATCCATTAATCCATGACTCTCTCTCTCTCTCTTATATATATATATATATATATATATATATAAGTATAGTTTTCTTAGAAAATAATGAATTATTAATTTCAATTTACAAGATAATCAAAAATAAATAATTCCTAGAATATTGCGAACAGATTGACCTGGAAAATGTGATAATTAATATTTTCTTTTCTATCAATATACACACAAAAAATGTAGCATAAAAAGCAAAGATAATCTGTATAAAAATATATAATTTTGTATAGCAAGGAATATTATATTGCAATAAATTTGACTTAAAAAATAAATAAATTAAACAATTACTTTTTCTCTCTAGAAGGAAGGATCATTGCACAAATTAAAGATTTGATAAATAATTAATGATAATATGAATTGTACGATTTTTATAGAATACTTATATGAATAATTAGTTTTTATTATGAATAAATTATAAACATAATTCCATAGTGTGATATCAAGATTTTTCATTTTATTTAACCAATATGATCCGTCCTTTTTACTATTATAAATCTTAAATTATAATGTTAGTTACAGGGGAAATTAATATTCACAATAAAGAGATCATAGACTCTCCTAGTCAATATAAATGTATAATGAAAATTTGTCAAAAGGCAAGGCAAGCTTCTTACATCGTCTTTTAACAAATCATATATATTCAATATTTATCTTCATACAAATAATCTTTTTTCCTTATTCATAGTAAATTCACTTAAGCCAGATGGGCAGTGCATAATATTATATAAAAATTTGTATATTAACTCTTTTCTTTTCTAGTAGTTGCTGGCATGAGTATCTCATTGATCGAAATTATTTAATCTAAGGTTCTTATCTTTTACTTATATTTCATATGCACAACATATAGGAATATATGTGAATGCAATACAATAAGACAACCTGTGTAGAGTTCATTTTCTGAACAACTTACCTAGATGGAAAAGAGTTGAACCATGCTTTTAATTTCTTGTCAAATGGACCTAAAGTATGATAGTAGATCATAAATTTCACAAACTTTATTTATATTTCTAATAGTTGTTATCAGATTCAAAAGGTTGCTATCAGCCAGTTATATTAAAATTTAGTAACATACTTGAATCTAGACAAAATTAGCAATATATATTGCACATATAAAATGCTCAGCCCTTGTCCACGTGGACCAAGTTTTAAAGTTCATTAAAAATATCTATGAAAATGCAAAATCGTTTATGTATGTATTATAAAATGCACTGCTATCTTAAATAAGAGTTCTGTAGA
Source organism: Vespa crabro (assembly GCF_910589235.1). Lineage (NCBI taxonomy): Eukaryota > Metazoa > Arthropoda > Insecta > Hymenoptera > Vespidae > Vespa > Vespa crabro. The sequence goes on along the minus strand of NC_060956.1, from coordinate 5,901,894 downwards.
TTGAGAGATATTTTTTAATATGTTTTTAATTAAAAATTCAAAAGGATATTAAAAAAGAAATAAGAAAGCCTTTTGCGATCGTACATGGACTTTCCTAATAAAATACATATCTCTTATCAGAAAATTTTTTGTGCATGAAACATGTATGATTCAAATAAGATCTGGAGAATAATCACAATAATCTGTTTTCAACAGGTACATTAGTTTGTGTTATCTTTCTGTAACGTGTCCATTTCTGAAATCTAGGAACTACCAGCCTTTATTTATTTATTATTATACTTAAATTTCGTATCAAATTGATTCAGCCCATTCCTATTTTGTGTCTTCATTGCTCATCTCAAAATATCTTAATTAAATTTGCTGGTCCAGTTCGCCAATCTGATTGCCATATTCTTAACCAATTTTCGTCCCTAGTAATACTGCCTAAATATATCATCATAGTGATATGATAAGTTTATCAAACTTCAGATATTTTATTAAAAATTTAATTTGTATATTATTGCTCTAAGTGGATCAGGATAATATTACCTGAACACATCATTGGATTCCTTAATTTTAACGTCATGGAGTTTTGCACAGACAGTTTCAAATGCATCTGGTACAATGTCAACATTAGATCCTAGTTAATATGAATTACTTTTCAGAATTTTTGGACCCGAACATTTAAAGATTGATTGGCATTTTGGGACATCCACATAAGTATTCACATATACGATTGCAAAGATTGGCCCAGAAAACTGAAGCTGTGGATGGATAAACTTTTATATTACATAGTACTCTTATAAATGCATAATCCAGAGATGTAATAAACTGCCATCTGCTGTCTTGCTGAGTTAATACTTATATTCTCGCAATATTTTTATAACGATACTTAAATGCATACAGTTTATTAAATTTGGAGAAAGATTGATAACCTTCCAAAAATTTATCAAATTTATGAAAGGTTAGCAATTATAAGATATGGCAGTTTATAACATACTTTATATATGCTATAAACGATGGTCAATAAAAACTTTATGATCTTATTCGATTGTTCTCTTTTTTTACAACTACTTGAAAAGTGTAAAGTGAATTTTAACATTACTCATATAAAGTCAGTATCATACATAGTTACAAATACTTTTATCAACTTTATCAACGAGTAGGAATAAAAATTCTTTATATTTCTTTTTTTTTTTCTTTTTTTTTTCAAAGAGCACTACTTATCTAATGCATGTCATAACAATTACCCTAGTTAAGAAATCAGTTATCCCCATTCATAACATTATAAACTCTTCAATTGTATTTAATATAAAGTTTTAAACACATCCTTCCATAGCCTTTGTTGTCTGGGCAATGATGGTAGCATGTTTAAAAAATAAGTTTGTGTCATAACATATATATCTACCTATATAAG